>NC_087319.1:0-300000 GCF_037043105.1 Vanessa tameamea
CCCCACCCCACCCCACCCCTACCCCACCCCTCCCCACCCCACCACCACCCCACCCCACCCACCACCCCACCCCACCCCACACCCTACCCACCCCACCCCACCCCAACCTACCACCCCACCACCCACCCCTACCCAACCCTACCCCACCCACCCCTACCCTACCCTAACCTACCCACCCCAACCCTACCCCTACCTACCTCCCCTCCCACCCCACCCCTACCACCACACCAACCTAACCTAACCCTACCCACCCCACAACTACCTCAACCCCTACCCTCCCCTACACTCAACCCTAACCTACCCTACACCAACCTCCACCCTACCTCACCACCAACCCTACCCAACCACTACCCTACCTAACCTACCCTAACCTAACCTCACCTAACCTACCTACCCCTAACCTACCCCACCCCATCCCACCTCCTAACCCTACCCTAACCTAACCCACCACCTCACCTACCTACCCTACCTCCTCCCCACCTACACCTACTAACCTACCCTAACCTACCCTAACCCTAACCTACCTAACCTACCTAACCTAACCTAACCTACCCCTAACCAACCTAACCTAACCACACTCACCTAACCTAACCTAACCTAACCTAACCTAACCTAACCTAACCTAACCTAACCTAACCTAACCTAACCTAACCTAACCTAACCTAACCTAACCTAACCTAACCTAACCTAACCTAACCTAACCTAACCTAACCTAACCTAACCTAACCTAACCTAACCTAACCTAACCTAACCTAACCTAACCTAACCTAACCTAACCTAACCTAACCTAACCTAACCTAACCTAACCTAACCTAACCTAACCTAACCTAACCTAACCTAACCTAACCTAACCTAACCTAACCTAACCTAACCTAACCTAACCTAACCTAACCTAACCTAACCTAACCTAACCTAACCTAACCTAACCTAACCTAACCTAACCTAACCTAACCTAACCTAACCTAACCTAACCTAACCTAACCTAACCTAACCTAACCTAACCTAACCTAACCTAACCTAACCTAACCTAACCTAACCTAACCTAACCTAACCTAACCTAACCTAACCTAACCTAACCTAACCTAACCTAACCTAACCTAACCTAACCTAACCTAACCTAACCTAACCTAACCTAACCTAACCTAACCTAACCTAACCTAACCTAACCTAACCTAACCTAACCTAACCTAACCTAACCTAACCTAACCTAACCTAACCTAACCTAACCTAACCTAACCTAACCTAACCTAACCTAACCTAACCTAACCTAACCTAACCTAACCTAACCTAACCTAACCTAACCTAACCTAACCTAACCTAACCTAACCTAACCTAACCTAACCTAACCTAACCTAACCTAACCTAACCTAACCTAACCTAACCTAACCTAACCTAACCTAACCTAACCTAACCTAACCTAACCTAACCTAACCTAACCTAACCTAACCTAACCTAACCTAACCTAACCTAACCTAACCTAACCTAACCTAACCTAACCTAACCTAACCTAACCTAACCTAACCTAACCTAACCTAACCTAACCTAACCTAACCTAACCTAACCTAACCTAACCTAACCTAACCTAACCTAACCTAACCTAACCTAACCTAACCTAACCTAACCTAACCTAACCTAACCTAACCTAACCTAACCTAACCTAACCTAACCTAACCTAACCTAACCTAACCTAACCTAACCTAACCTAACCTAACCTAACCTAACCTAACCTAACCTAACCTAACCTAACCTAACCTAACCTAACCTAACCTAACCTAACCTAACCTAACCTAACCTAACCTAACCTAACCTAACCTAACCTAACCTAACCTAACCTAACCTAACCTAACCTAACCTAACCTAACCTAACCTAACCTAACCTAACCTAACCTAACCTAACCTAACCTAACCTAACCTAACCTAACCTAACCTAACCTAACCTAACCTAACCTAACCTAACCTAACCTAACCTAACCTAACCTAACCTAACCTAACCTAACCTAACCTAACCTAACCTAACCTAACCTAACCTAACCTAACCTAACCTAACCTAACCTAACCTAACCTAACCTAACCTAACCTAACCTAACCTAACCTAACCTAACCTAACCTAACCTAACCTAACCTAACCTAACCTAACCTAACCTAACCTAACCTAACCTAACCTAACCTAACCTAACCTAACCTAACCTAACCTAACCTAACCTAACCTAACCTAACCTAACCTAACCTAACCTAACCTAACCTAACCTAACCTAACCTAACCTAACCTAACCTAACCTAACCTAACCTAACCTAACCTAACCTAACCTAACCTAACCTAACCTAACCTAACCTAACCTAACCTAACCTAACCTAACCTAACCTAACCTAACCTAACCTAACCTAACCTAACCTAACCTAACCTAACCTAACCTAACCTAACCTAACCTAACCTAACCTAACCTAACCTAACCTAACCTAACCTAACCTAACCTAACCTAACCTAACCTAACCTAACCTAACCTAACCTAACCTAACCTAACCTAACCTAACCTAACCTAACCTAACCTAACCTAACCTAACCTAACCTAACCTAACCTAACCTAACCTAACCTAACCTAACCTAACCTAACCTAACCTAACCTAACCTAACCTAACCTAACCTAACCTAACCTAACCTAACCTAACCTAACCTAACCTAACCTAACCTAACCTAACCTAACCTAACCTAACCTAACCTAACCTAACCTAACCTAACCTAACCTAACCTAACCTAACCTAACCTAACCTAACCTAACCTAACCTAACCTAACCTAACCTAACCTAACCTAACCTAACCTAACCTAACCTAACCTAACCTAACCTAACCTAACCTAACCTAACCTAACCTAACCTAACCTAACCTAACCTAACCTAACCTAACCTAACCTAACCTAACCTAACCTAACCTAACCTAACCTAACCTAACCTAACCTAACCTAACCTAACCTAACCTAACCTAACCTAACCTAACCTAACCTAACCTAACCTAACCTAACCTAACCTAACCTAACCTAACCTAACCTAACCTAACCTAACCTAACCTAACCTAACCTAACCTAACCTAACCTAACCTAACCTAACCTAACCTAACCTAACCTAACCTAACCTAACCTAACCTAACCTAACCTAACCTAACCTAACCTAACCTAACCTAACCTAACCTAACCTAACCTAACCTAACCTAACCTAACCTAACCTAACCTAACCTAACCTAACCTAACCTAACCTAACCTAACCTAACCTAACCTAACCTAACCTAACCTAACCTAACCTAACCTAACCTAACCTAACCTAACCTAACCTAACCTAACCTAACCTAACCTAACCTAACCTAACCTAACCTAACCTAACCTAACCTAACCTAACCTAACCTAACCTAACCTAACCTAACCTAACCTAACCTAACCTAACCTAACCTAACCTAACCTAACCTAACCTAACCTAACCTAACCTAACCTAACCTAACCTAACCTAACCTAACCTAACCTAACCTAACCTAACCTAACCTAACCTAACCTAACCTAACCTAACCTAACCTAACCTAACCTAACCTAACCTAACCTAACCTAACCTAACCTAACCTAACCTAACCTAACCTAACCTAACCTAACCTAACCTAACCTAACCTAACCTAACCTAACCTAACCTAACCTAACCTAACCTAACCTAACCTAACCTAACCTAACCTAACCTAACCTAACCTAACCTAACCTAACCTAACCTAACCTAACCTAACCTAACCTAACCTAACCTAACCTAACCTAACCTAACCTAACCTAACCTAACCTAACCTAACCTAACCTAACCTAACCTAACCTAACCTAACCTAACCTAACCTAACCTAACCTAACCTAACCTAACCTAACCTAACCTAACCTAACCTAACCTAACCTAACCTAACCTAACCTAACCTAACCTAACCTAACCTAACCTAACCTAACCTAACCTAACCTAACCTAACCTAACCTAACCTAACCTAACCTAACCTAACCTAACCTAACCTAACCTAACCTAACCTAACCTAACCTAACCTAACCTAACCTAACCTAACCTAACCTAACCTAACCTAACCTAACCTAACCTAACCTAACCTAACCTAACCTAACCTAACCTAACCTAACCTAACCTAACCTAACCTAACCTAACCTAACCTAACCTAACCTAACCTAACCTAACCTAACCTAACCTAACCTAACCTAACCTAACCTAACCTAACCTAACCTAACCTAACCTAACCTAACCTAACCTAACCTAACCTAACTCTAACCTAACCTAACCTAACCTAACCTAACCTAACCTAACCTAACCTAACCTAACCTAACCTAACCTAACCTAACCTAACCTAACCTAACCTAACCTAACCTAACCTAACCTAACCTAACCTAACCTAACCTAACCTAACCTAACCTAACCTAACCTAACCTAACCTAACCTAACCTAACCTAACCTAACCTAACCTAACCTAACCTAACCTAACCTAACCTAACCTAACCTAACCTAACCTAACCTAACCTAACCTAACCTAACCTAACCTAACCTAACCTAACCTAACCTAACCTAACCTAACCTAACCTAACCTAACCTAACCTAACCTAACCTAACCTAACCTAACCTAACCTAACCTAACCTAACCTAACCTAACCTAACCTAACCTAACCTAACCTAACCTAACCTAACCTAACCTAACCTAACCTAACCTAACCTAACCTAACCTAACCTAACCTAACCTAACCTAACCTAACCTAACCTAACCTAACCTAACCTAACCTAACCTAACCTAACCTAACCTAACCTAACCTAACCTAACCTAACCTAACCTAACCTAACCTAACCTAACCTAACCTAACCTAACCTAACCTAACCTAACCTAACCTAACCTAACCTAACCTAACCTAACCTAACCTAACCTAACCTAACCTAACCTAACCTAACCTAACCTAACCTAACCTAACCTAACCTAACCTAACCTAACCTAACCTAACCTAACCTAACCTAACCTAACCTAACCTAACCTAACCTAACCTAACCTAACCTAACCTAACCTAACCTAACCTAACCTAACCTAACCTAACCTAACCTAACCTAACCTAACCTAACCTAACCTAACCTAACCTAACCTAACCTAACCTAACCTAACCTAACCTAACCTAACCTAACCTAACCTAACCTAACCTAACCTAACCTAACCTAACCTAACCTAACCTAACCTAACCTAACCTAACCTAACCTAACCTAACCTAACCTAACCTAACCTAACCTAACCTAACCTAACCTAACCTAACCTAACCTAACCTAACCTAACCTAACCTAACCTAACCTAACCTAACCTAACCTAACCTAACCTAACCTAACCTAACCTAACCTAACCTAACCTAACCTAACCTAACCTAACCTAACCTAACCTAACCTAACCTAACCTAACCTAACCTAACCTAACCTAACCTAACCTAACCTAACCTAACCTAACCTAACCTAACCTAACCTAACCTAACCTAACCTAACCTAACCTAACCTAACCTAACCTAACCTAACCTAACCTAACCTAACCTAACCTAACCTAACCTAACCTAACCTAACCTAACCTAACCTAACCTAACCTAACCTAACCTAACCTAACCTAACCTAACCTAACCTAACCTAACCTAACCTAACCTAACCTAACCTAACCTAACCTAACCTAACCTAACCTAACCTAACCTAACCTAACCTAACCTAACCTAACCTAACCTAACCTAACCTAACCTAACCTAACCTAACCTAACCTAACCTAACCTAACCTAACCTAACCTAACCTAACCTAACCTAACCTAACCTAACCTAACCTAACCTAACCTAACCTAACCTAACCTAACCTAACCTAACCTAACCTAACCTAACCTAACCTAACCTAACCTAACCTAACCTAACCTAACCTAACCTAACCTAACCTAACCTAACCTAACCTAACCTAACCTAACCTAACCTAACCTAACCTAACCTAACCTAACCTAACCTAACCTAACCTAACCTAACCTAACCTAACCTAACCTAACCTAACCTAACCTAACCTAACCTAACCTAACCTAACCTAACCTAACCTAACCTAACCTAACCTAACCTAACCTAACCTAACCTAACCTAACCTAACCTAACCTAACCTAACCTAACCTAACCTAACCTAACCTAACCTAACCTAACCTAACCTAACCTAACCTAACCTAACCTAACCTAACCTAACCTAACCTAACCTAACCTAACCTAACCTAACCTAACCTAACCTAACCTAACCTAACCTAACCTAACCTAACCTAACCTAACCTAACCTAACCTAACCTAACCTAACCTAACCTAACCTAACCTAACCTAACCTAACCTAACCTAACCTAACCTAACCTAACCTAACCTAACCTAACCTAACCTAACCTAACCTAACCTAACCTAACCTAACCTAACCTAACCTAACCTAACCTAACCTAACCTAACCTAACCTAACCTAACCTAACCTAACCTAACCTAACCTAACCTAACCTAACCTAACCTAACCTAACCTAACCTAACCTAACCTAACCTAACCTAACCTAACCTAACCTAACCTAACCTAACCTAACCTAACCTAACCTAACCTAACCTAACCTAACCTAACCTAACCTAACCTAACCTAACCTAACCTAACCTAACCTAACCTAACCTAACCTAACCTAACCTAACCTAACCTAACCTAACCTAACCTAACCTAACCTAACCTAACCTAACCTAACCTAACCTAACCTAACCTAACCTAACCTAACCTAACCTAACCTAACCTAACCTAACCTAACCTAACCTAACCTAACCTAACCTAACCTAACCTAACCTAACCTAACCTAACCTAACCTAACCTAACCTAACCTAACCTAACCTAACCTAACCTAACCTAACCTAACCTAACCTAACCTAACCTAACCTAACCTAACCTAACCTAACCTAACCTAACCTAACCTAACCTAACCTAACCTAACCTAACCTAACCTAACCTAACCTAACCTAACCTAACCTAACCTAACCTAACCTAACCTAACCTAACCTAACCTAACCTAACCTAACCTAACCTAACCTAACCTAACCTAACCTAACCTAACCTAACCTAACCTAACCTAACCTAACCTAACCTAACCTAACCTAACCTAACCTAACCTAACCTAACCTAACCTAACCTAACCTAACCTAACCTAACCTAACCTAACCTAACCTAACCTAACCTAACCTAACCTAACCTAACCTAACCTAACCTAACCTAACCTAACCTAACCTAACCTAACCTAACCTAACCTAACCTAACCTAACCTAACCTAACCTAACCTAACCTAACCTAACCTAACCTAACCTAACCTAACCTAACCTAACCTAACCTAACCTAACCTAACCTAACCTAACCTAACCTAACCTAACCTAACCTAACCTAACCTAACCTAACCTAACCTAACCTAACCTAACCTAACCTAACCTAACCTAACCTAACCTAACCTAACCTAACCTAACCTAACCTAACCTAACCTAACCTAACCTAACCTAACCTAACCTAACCTAACCTAACCTAACCTAACCTAACCTAACCTAACCTAACCTAACCTAACCTAACCTAACCTAACCTAACCTAACCTAACCTAACCTAACCTAACCTAACCTAACCTAACCTAACCTAACCTAACCTAACCTAACCTAACCTAACCTAACCTAACCTAACCTAACCTAACCTAACCTAACCTAACCTAACCTAACCTAACCTAACCTAACCTAACCTAACCTAACCTAACCTAACCTAACCTAACCTAACCTAACCTAACCTAACCTAACCTAACCTAACCTAACCTAACCTAACCTAACCTAACCTAACCTAACCTAACCTAACCTAACCTAACCTAACCTAACCTAACCTAACCTAACCTAACCTAACCTAACCTAACCTAACCTAACCTAACCTAACCTAACCTAACCTAACCTAACCTAACCTAACCTAACCTAACCTAACCTAACCTAACCTAACCTAACCTAACCTAACCTAACCTAACCTAACCTAACCTAACCTAACCTAACCTAACCTAACCTAACCTAACCTAACCTAACCTAACCTAACCTAACCTAACCTAACCTAACCTAACCTAACCTAACCTAACCTAACCTAACCTAACCTAACCTAACCTAACCTAACCTAACCTAACCTAACCTAACCTAACCTAACCTAACCTAACCTAACCTAACCTAACCTAACCTAACCTAACCTAACCTAACCTAACCTAACCTAACCTAACCTAACCTAACCTAACCTAACCTAACCTAACCTAACCTAACCTAACCTAACCTAACCTAACCTAACCTAACCTAACCTAACCTAACCTAACCTAACCTAACCTAACCTAACCTAACCTAACCTAACCTAACCTAACCTAACCTAACCTAACCTAACCTAACCTAACCTAACCTAACCTAACCTAACCTAACCTAACCTAACCTAACCTAACCTAACCTAACCTAACCTAACCTAACCTAACCTAACCTAACCTAACCTAACCTAACCTAACCTAACCTAACCTAACCTAACCTAACCTAACCTAACCTAACCTAACCTAACCTAACCTAACCTAACCTAACCTAACCTAACCTAACCTAACCTAACCTAACCTAACCTAACCTAACCTAACCTAACCTAACCTAACCTAACCTAACCTAACCTAACCTAACCTAACCTAACCTAACCTAACCTAACCTAACCTAACCTAACCTAACCTAACCTAACCTAACCTAACCTAACCTAACCTAACCTAACCTAACCTAACCTAACCTAACCTAACCTAACCTAACCTAACCTAACCTAACCTAACCTAACCTAACCTAACCTAACCTAACCTAACCTAACCTAACCTAACCTAACCTAACCTAACCTAACCTAACCTAACCTAACCTAACCTAACCTAACCTAACCTAACCTAACCTAACCTAACCTAACCTAACCTAACCTAACCTAACCTAACCTAACCTAACCTAACCTAACCTAACCTAACCTAACCTAACCTAACCTAACCTAACCTAACCTAACCTAACCTAACCTAACCTAACCTAACCTAACCTAACCTAACCTAACCTAACCTAACCTAACCTAACCTAACCTAACCTAACCTAACCTAACCTAACCTAACCTAACCTAACCTAACCTAACCTAACCTAACCTAACCTAACCTAACCTAACCTAACCTAACCTAACCTAACCTAACCTAACCTAACCTAACCTAACCTAACCTAACCTAACCTAACCTAACCTAACCTAACCTAACCTAACCTAACCTAACCTAACCTAACCTAACCTAACCTAACCTAACCTAACCTAACCTAACCTAACCTAACCTAACCTAACCTAACCTAACCTAACCTAACCTAACCTAACCTAACCTAACCTAACCTAACCTAACCTAACCTAACCTAACCTAACCTAACCTAACCTAACCTAACCTAACCTAACCTAACCTAACCTAACCTAACCTAACCTAACCTAACCTAACCTAACCTAACCTAACCTAACCTAACCTAACCTAACCTAACCTAACCTAACCTAACCTAACCTAACCTAACCTAACCTAACCTAACCTAACCTAACCTAACCTAACCTAACCTAACCTAACCTAACCTAACCTAACCTAACCTAACCTAACCTAACCTAACCTAACCTAACCTAACCTAACCTAACCTAACCTAACCTAACCTAACCTAACCTAACCTAACCTAACCTAACCTAACCTAACCTAACCTAACCTAACCTAACCTAACCTAACCTAACCTAACCTAACCTAACCTAACCTAACCTAACCTAACCTAACCTAACCTAACCTAACCTAACCTAACCTAACCTAACCTAACCTAACCTAACCTAACCTAACCTAACCTAACCTAACCTAACCTAACCTAACCTAACCTAACCTAACCTAACCTAACCTAACCTAACCTAACCTAACCTAACCTAACCTAACCTAACCTAACCTAACCTAACCTAACCTAACCTAACCTAACCTAACCTAACCTAACCTAACCTAACCTAACCTAACCTAACCTAACCTAACCTAACCTAACCTAACCTAACCTAACCTAACCTAACCTAACCTAACCTAACCTAACCTAACCTAACCTAACCTAACCTAACCTAACCTAACCTAACCTAACCTAACCTAACCTAACCTAACCTAACCTAACCTAACCTAACCTAACCTAACCTAACCTAACCTAACCTAACCTAACCTAACCTAACCTAACCTAACCTAACCTAACCTAACCTAACCTAACCTAACCTAACCTAACCTAACCTAACCTAACCTAACCTAACCTAACCTAACCTAACCTAACCTAACCTAACCTAACCTAACCTAACCTAACCTAACCTAACCTAACCTAACCTAACCTAACCTAACCTAACCTAACCTAACCTAACCTAACCTAACCTAACCTAACCTAACCTAACCTAACCTAACCTAACCTAACCTAACCTAACCTAACCTACCTAACCTAACCTAACCTAACCTAACCTAACCTAACCTAACCTAACCTAACCTAACCTAACCTAACCTAACCTAACCTAACCTAACCTAACCTAACCTAACCTAACCTAACCTAACCTAACCTAACCTAACCTAACCTAACCTAACCTAACCTAACCTAACCTAACCTAACCTAACCTAACCTAACCTAACCTAACCTAACCTAACCTAACCTAACCTAACCTAACCTAACCTAACCTAACCTAACCTAACCTAACCTAACCTAACCTAACCTAACCTAACCTAACCTAACCTAACCTAACCTAACCTAACCTAACCTAACCTAACCTAACCTAACCTAACCTAACCTAACCTAACCTAACCTAACCTAACCTAACCTAACCTAACCTAACCTAACCTAACCTAACCTAACCTAACCTAACCTAACCTAACCTAACCTAACCTAACCTAACCTAACCTAACCTAACCTAACCTAACCTAACCTAACCTAACCTAACCTAACCTAACCTAACCTAACCTAACCTAACCTAACCTAACCTAACCTAACCTAACCTAACCTAACCTAACCTAACCTAACCTAACCTAACCTAACCTAACCTAACCTAACCTAACCTAACCTAACCTAACCTAACCTAACCTAACCTAACCTAACCTAACCTAACCTAACCTAACCTAACCTAACCTAACCTAACCTAACCTAACCTAACCTAACCTAACCTAACCTAACCTAACCTAACCTAACCTAACCTAACCTAACCTAACCTAACCTAACCTAACCTAACCTAACCTAACCTAACCTAACCTAACCTAACCTAACCTAACCTAACCTAACCTAACCTAACCTAACCTAACCTAACCTAACCTAACCTAACCTAACCTAACCTAACCTAACCTAACCTAACCTAACCTAACCTAACCTAACCTAACCTAACCTAACCTAACCTAACCTAACCTAACCTAACCTAACCTAACCTAACCTAACCTAACCTAACCTAACCTAACCTAACCTAACCTAACCTAACCTAACCTAACCTAACCTAACCTAACCTAACCTAACCTAACCTAACCTAACCTAACCTAACCTAACCTAACCTAACCTAACCTAACCTAACCTAACCTAACCTAACCTAACCTAACCTAACCTAACCTAACCTAACCTAACCTAACCTAACCTAACCTAACCTAACCTAACCTAACCTAACCTAACTACTAACCTAACCTAACCTAACCTAACCTAACCTAACCTAACCTAACCTAACCTACCTAACCTAACCTAACCTAACCTAACCTAACCTAACCTAACCTAACTAACCTAACCTAACTAACCTAACCTAACCTAACCTAACCTAACCTAACCTAACCTAACCTAACCTAACCTAACCTAACCTAACCTAACCTAACCTAACCTAACCTAACCTAACCTAACCTAACCTAACCTAACCTAACCTAACCTAACTAACCTAACCTAACCTAACCTAACCTAACCTAACCTAACCTAACCTAACCTAACCTAACCTAACCTAACCTAACCTAACCTAACCTAACCTAACCTAACCTAACCTAACCTAACCTAACCTAACCTAACCTAACCTAACCTAACCTAACCTAACCTAACCTAACCTAACCTAACCTAACCTAACCTAACCTAACCTAACCTAACCTAACCTAACCTAACCTAACCTAACCTAACCTAACCTAACCTAACCTAACCTAACCTAACCTAACCTAACCTAACCTAACTAACCTAACCTAACCTAACCTAACCTAACCTAACCTAACCTAACCTAACCTAACCTAACCTAACCTAACCTAACCTAACCTAACCTAACCTAACCTAACCTAACCTAACCTAACCTAACCTAACCTAACCTAACCTAACCTAACCTAACCTAACCTAACCTAACCTAACCTAACCTAACCTAACCTAACCTAACCTAACCTAACCTAACTAACCTAACCTAACCTAACCTAACCTAACCTAACCTAACCTAACCTAACCTAACCTAACTAACCTAACCTAACCTAACCTAACCTAACCTAACCTAACCTAACCTAACCTAACCTAACCTAACCTAACCTAACCTAACCTAACCTAACCTAACCTAACCTAACCTAACCTAACCTAACCTAACCTAACCTAACCTAACCTAACCTAACCTAACCTAACCTAACCTAACCTAACCTAACCTAACCTAACCTAACCTAACCTAACCTAACCTAACCTAACCTAACCTAACCTAACCTAACCTAACTAACCTAACCTAACCTAACCTAACCTAACCTAACCTAACCTAACCTAACCTAACCTAACCTAACCTAACCTAACCTAACCTAACCTAACCTAACCTAACTAACCTAACCTAACCTAACCTAACCTAACCTAACCTAACCTAACCTAACCTAACCTAACTAACCTAACCTAACCTAACCTAACCTAACCTAACCTAACCTAACCTAACCTAACCTAACCTAACCTAACCTAACCTAACCTAACCTAACCTAACCTAACCTAACCTAACCTAACCTAACCTAACCTAACCTAACCTAACCTAACCTAACCTAACCTAACCTAACCTAACCTAACCTAACCTAACCTAACCTACTAACCTAACCTAACCTAACCTAACCTAACCTAACCTAACCTAACCTAACCTAACCTAACCTAACCTAACCTAACCTAACCTAACCTAACCTAACCTAACCTAACCTAACCTAACCTAACCTAACCTAACCTAACCTAACCTAACCTAACCTAACCTAACCTAACCTAACCTAACCTAACCTAACCTAACCTAACCTAACCTAACCTAACCTAACCTAACCTAACCTAACCTAACCTAACCTAACCTAACCTAACCTAACCTAACCTAACCTAACCTAACCTAACCTAACCTAACCTAACCTAACCTAACCTAACCTAACCTAACCTAACCTAACCTAACCTAACCTAACCTAACCTAACCTAACCTAACCTAACCTAACCTAACCTAACCTAACCTAACCTAACCTAACCTAACCTAACCTAACCTAACCTAACCTAACCTAACCTAACCTAACCTAACCTAACCTAACCTAACCTAACCTAACCTAACCTAACCTAACCTAACCTAACCTAACCTAACCTAACCTAACCTAACCTAACCTAACCTAACCTAACCTAACCTAACCTAACCTAACCTAACCTAACCTAACCTAACCTAACCTAACCTAACCTAACCTAACCTAACCTAACCTAACCTAACCTAACCTAACCTAACCTAACCTAACCTAACCTAACCTAACCTAACCTAACCTAACCTAACCTAACCTAACCTAACCTAACCTAACCTAACCTAACCTAACCTAACCTAACCTAACCTAACCTAACCTAACCTAACCTAACCTAACCTAACCTAACCTAACCTAACCTAACCTAACCTAACCTAACCTAACCTAACCTAACCTAACCTAACCTAACCTAACCTAACCTAACCTAACCTAACCTAACCTAACCTAACCTAACCTAACCTAACCTAACCTAACCTAACCTAACCTAACCTAACCTAACCTAACCTAACCTAACCTAACCTAACCTAACCTAACCTAACCTAACCTAACCTAACCTAACCTAACCTAACCTAACCTAACCTAACCTAACCTAACCTAACCTAACCTAACCTAACCTAACCTAACCTAACCTAACCTAACCTAACCTAACCTAACCTAACCTAACCTAACCTAACCTAACCTAACCTAACCTAACCTAACCTAACCTAACCTAACCTAACCTAACCTAACCTAACCTAACCTAACCTAACCTAACCTAACCTAACCTAACCTAACCTAACCTAACCTAACCTAACCTAACCTAACCTAACCTAACCTAACCTAACCTAACCTAACCTAACCTAACCTAACCTAACCTAACCTAACCTAACCTAACCTAACCTAACCTAACCTAACCTAACCTAACCTAACCTAACCTAACCTAACCTAACCTAACCTAACCTAACCTAACCTAACCTAACCTAACCTAACCTAACCTAACCTAACCTAACCTAACCTAACCTAACCTAACCTAACCTAACCTAACCTAACCTAACCTAACCTAACCTAACCTAACCTAACCTAACCTAACCTAACCTAACCTAACCTAACCTAACCTAACCTAACCTAACCTAACCTAACCTAACCTAACCTAACCTAACCTAACCTAACCTAACCTAACCTAACCTAACCTAACCTAACCTAACCTAACCTAACCTAACCTAACCTAACCTAACCTAACCTAACCTAACCTAACCTAACCTAACCTAACCTAACCTAACCTAACCTAACCTAACCTAACCTAACCTAACCTAACCTAACCTAACCTAACCTAACCTAACCTAACCTAACCTAACCTAACCTAACCTAACCTAACCTAACCTAACCTAACCTAACCTAACCTAACCTAACCTAACCTAACCTACCTACCTACCTACCTACCTACCTACCTACCTACCTACCTACCTACCTACCTACCTACCTACCTACCTACCTACCTACCTACCTACCTACCTACCTACCTACCTACCTACCTACCTACCTACCTACCTACCTACCTACCTACCTACCTACCTACCTACCTACCTACCTACCTACCTACCTACCTACCTACCTACCTACCTACCTACCTACCTACCTACCTACCTACCTACCTACCTACCTACCTACCTACCTACCTACCTACCTACCTACCTACCTACCTACCTACCTACCTACCTACCTACCTACCTACCTACCTACCTACCTACCTACCTACCTACCTACCTACCTACCTACCTACCTACCTACCTACCTACCTACCTACCTACCTACCTACCTACCTACCTACCTACCTACCTACCTACCTACCTACCTACCTACCTACCTACCTACCTACCTACCTACCTACCTACCTACCTACCTACCTACCTACCTACCTACCTACCTACCTACCTACCTACCTACCTACCTACCTACCTACCTACCTACCTACCTACCTACCTACCTACCTACCTACCTACCTACCTACCTACCTACCTACCTACCTACCTACCTACCTACCTACCTACCTACCTACCTACCTACCTACCTACCTACCTACCTACCTACCTACCTACCTACCTACCTACCTACCTACCTACCTACCTACCTACCTACCTACCTACCTACCTACCTACCTACCTACCTACCTACCTACCTACCTACCTACCTACCTACCTACCTACCTACCTACCTACCTACCTACCTACCTACCTACCTACCTACCTACCTACCTACCTACCTACCTACCTACCTACCTACCTACCTACCTACCTACCTACCTACCTACCTACCTACCTACCTACCTACCTACCTACCTACCTACCTACCTACCTACCTACCATATTTTAAACAAATAATAATTACTTTCATAACTTGTGTTTTTATATATAATACATTGTTATATTAAGTATCACATACATTAAGTTTTTCATTACTTTACACATTAAAGAGTTAATAGTTTGAATTGACTGTTTTAGTATACCCAGTAATTAAAAAAGTATAAATAACACCAACATTGTATATATTTTTAGAACTAGAAGTAGGAATTACTAAAAGAAAAAAAAATGAAAAAAGACTAACCTCTGCAACAATGACCTTTAACTTACAACAACAATCAATCTACCACAAAAGAAAGAAAACCATTTAATCTAGAACACAAATAACCATCAATAATCACACTACACAGTCAAAAATGATAATCGCGATCCAATGTGTCAGGCTGTCAGCTGCCAAAAACTCCCGCCTTTTTTTTTTTTTTAAACGGTATTTGTGTGACGTGACGCAGACGGCGCTCGGCTAAGATGTTTATTCCAACACTATATATTAAGTATCGATAGTGTTTTTTAAGGTTGATTAATTATTAATGTTCAACACAAACCTCGGTAATTAAGAGTATTTGTATATAGATATTTATTGTTTGAATTAATGAAAAAATAAATAGATGTAAATTGCAGTACAAAGGCCTCATGAAAAAAAAAAAATAATAATTTACGGCTAATTCAAGGTAAATTTCACAGCAGAATTAAATTTCATTGTCCTCATATTTTATTGTAATTGAAGGTTACCATAACTACTATAAATCAGTCAAACTATACGTAACTCCAAACTCATACTAGTAAAATTTCGAAAACCGTGGGTTGCTTGAACTTCAAAGTCGATATTGCTTCATCGACTTGCTTTATAAAAACTCGTGGTACCGAGTTTTGTTCATCTGCGTTTTCGCTCGGGGCTGATAGAATATGTTTCGAAGTGAAAAAAGTGAAAGTAACATACTTTACTTTATAGTTAACCCTTAGTTATCCGTCAAACTCGTACTAGAAGTCACTCGGCTTTTGGCAAGAGTGCCGTTATCATCTTTGTCACTTAATATACGATTTGTATCAATCATGGCGCGGGAATGTTGTAATCAATTCTGGAAATAAAAGTTGGTATCATTAGATTATAAGTTTATAATGATTTACACGCGTTCGTACAATTATTTACAATTGTTAAATTGAATGATTAACTCGGATTCCAATTATAGACATCGGCGATCCGTTCGCGTGACATACGCCGCCTTAACGGCTGCCATTGATTGCCTTAGCAGTTAGCATCACCAGCCCTGTAACGACGCTGCCCGTCAAACGTTTCACCAGAGAAAGCTAAGCTCAATCTCGTCCAATAATCGAAACCTTACAATTTTATTCCATCATTCTATCTATCTATTGATAAAATACCTATCTCAATATTTACCACTTAATATCATCTACTTTAGGAGGCAATAAATTACTAACAAATAATGTCCCCTAATGCAGCGCTAAAATTTCATTTTAGTCATTTCATCAATTAAAAATACCTTCGCTATTCCTAGATTTCCTACTAATGTAAATAAGTTTCTATGATCTAGTTTTTTATTATCCGATAGACAACTAAAGCGATTATTGTAGAGCTTCTCTATAAACAACATTTGACGTTAAATTATTTTCAGGTAACAAAATATACTGATGGTCGGTCGGGTCGTAAAACATTCTTTTCGTAAATCAATTCCTACTAATTTTAATGTTTGGCCCTGGGATTTTTTAATCGTTAGTGCGAAAGAAATTTTTACTGGAGCCTTTTGAAGGGTATAGGCAAATCAGTAGGAATCATGGGTATTCTTGGTATATGAGCTAATTCACCATCTGCAGCGCCAGTAATAATAATCTTCGCTACTATTAAATTATCTTTTAGCTCCTTCGTAAGAAGTCTCGTGTAAGTATCGACTTTTAACGTCGACTTTTAACGACAGTTCATGAGGTGGTAGCCTAGCGGGGTTTAGAGAATTTAAAAAATCCTGGGGGTTTTTAAAAAACACTGCGTCCTCGATGTTTACGGATTTATAGCACTTAACTTCACCCGGTACTTTCTGCATAATTAAATTGTTTATTTCGTTGACTGTTTAATTTCTGGGAGAAATTATTTTGATAAAGATTAGAGAATAGCATGAGTAAAATAAATCCGTTTAAATGTAGTAAAAAAAAATTCAAGATTTTTAAATAAAAAAATGGTTGTTGTGCCTCGACATAGATAGGTATAGTGTGTCGCGGACTTTTTTGTAGATATTTATATTTTTTATAAGATCTACAATTAATTTGAACATTTTATGGTTCTATCTTTTATAGTTTAGGCAGCGTACGCAAAATAAGTAACTTTTTTGGTTGATTTTTTATACCTTAAATCCGAAAAACCCAAATATCTTACGGAACCCTATTTTTTCCAATATAAAATTTAGCCTATGTTACTCGTGGATAATGTAGCTTTCGAATGCTGAAAGATTTTTTTACATCGGTCCAGTAGTTTTTGAGCCTATTCATTACAACCAAACAAACAAAGTTTTCCTCTTTACATTAGTATAGATAATAGCAAGAGTTTTAAGAAAATGTTAACCTCTTGGCGTAATTAGTGTCAAGTTCAATTTTTGTTTTTATTTCATGGATTATTTCTCTTCAATTTGTAGTAATTTTTATTCTGTAATTATATTGTAAAGATATATAATGTAGGAGTGTAGTGTTTAGTTTTTGTTATTTCATGTATGTATAATGTAAACGCCTGTAGTGGTGTGTCACACTGTACAAGAATTTGTTTCCTACTCTTCCTTAATAATATTTTGTGAATATGCCGATGGTGTTTCGAAAATCTATAAATAAATAAAATAAAGAAATAAATTGAAGCTTCGTCATTGGTGGAAAAATCCAACATTTAATTTGTAGTTTAATTTCTGAAATATTTTCAATTGTAATGTAGGTATAAGTTTTAATGACACTGACACAATTTTAACTTTTTTAGAAAATAAGACAAGCTGACTTATTATAAAAGTAGTATTTAATTTTGAATCACAAAAAAAATATAGAGTAAATAAACAACTGAAACATAGAGACGGCATTAAAATGACTGGAACCCGAGGCGGTAGATTCTGATATGGCTGGAAGACGCAAAGCAGGCGCGAAGGGCGCCGGGGGCGTGGAGGTCGTGGAGAGCGCGGAGGGCGCGGAGGGCGCAGGCGACCCGGCGGGCGTGCGCGAGGGCGCGCCGGCGCCGGCCGGGCTGGAGCGAGCGGGCGGCGCCTCGTCCGCGCCGTACTCCGCCGCGTTGTCGCCGTACTCGCCTGCCTTCAAGCCTGGACGTGAAGTTCGGGACGGAGCCGCCTACGGGTGCGTATGCATAATATTCACGAGTCAAACTTGAGAATGGTTTCAATTGAGGATGAATATAATGCATACGAACTCTAACTTATATCAACGAATAATGAGAAATACTTCGTGTTAAAACATTTAAGAAAGATTACCTTAAAATCGGCACGGTTCGGTTCAAATTCTATCGACTGCGAGACGGGCTCATGAGCAACCTCGAATGGGAGGTCGGTGGCTACGGAAGATTCAACAGTGCGCGAAACTCGCGGTAAGGTTATAGCTGAAAAGACATCTCATTAAATACATGCTAGGACCTACGTTGGACTCGTACATCGTACTCGTACCGGAGAAGGCATCTATATCAATTGTATGCTCTATTATTATATCGCTACAAAGTGTTGTATTGCCAAAATTCGCTTGGAGGTAGGGCTTTGTGCAAGTCCGGCTAGGTAGGTACTATCCACTCATCAGATATAATACCGTACTGTTTTCTATGTGTTGTGTTCCGGTTTGAAGGGTGAGTGAGCCAGTTTAAAAGTGTAACTACAGCATTAGGGACACCGCATCTTAATTTCCAAGATTGGTGGCGCATTGGCGATGTAAGTATCGGTTTATATTTCTTACAGCGCCAACGTTTATGGGCGGTGGTGATCGGACATATTGTAAATTTTAATCACCACGATTTGTATCTGTAGGACATAATAATTAATTAAATTTTCGTTATTCCTTACGCGAAGAAAGTTCGGAAAAGAGTGCCATATCTATGGACACCAAATTCTTCGTGTCAACCGTTTCGTCTAAGAGGTGCTCCGTACATTCTTCCGAGCACGTCCTTCTGTAAATACATTGATCTTCGTACGTATAAGTATGAACGTTGGTATTGATTTATGTTACTTGTCATACATAAAATGTGCACGTTATTGTCGATATATACCAATTTTTTTCTTTAGAAGAATATCCATGATTGTTGAATAATAGAAAAAAAATACAAAATTACGATTATATTGGTGATGGTGAGAAAGTTTCGACCACGAAGGCCTCTCCTAATGAACTCTAGCCAGTAGCCAACTGTAGGGAGATATGGTTGCGAAAAATATGTCTGCAAGCTTTCCGATTATAGTATAGCGGCGAGACCCGGGATTTTAATGCAGAAACTGGGAATCTACAAACTACAAACGTAATCACTTGTTTCACGCAGTGGTAACTTTCATAAAGGTACCCCGGGCTTTTGTGGGCGGAGGCGAAATGTGAGATTCTTATCAACTGAAATACCAACGATGAACGTCTTCGACACGAATCAGAGTGGCAGCGGAATAGTGTCAATAAGACCCAATCGCTGCTGCTGCTAAAAAAAAACTGTGTCCGCTTAGTCACTGTAATCTTATTTATATATATATTAATTTCTTGTACCGTCCACAGATGCCAAGTGTGTGAGCACAATGAAGAAAAGAGCGCCAACGAGCAATATTCTGTGCTGCGTACGTTTTCTCACAATGCGCCACACCGTCGTCGTTCGCCATCAAACTCAACACGCCGCAGAGTTTTCCGTCACACACCACGCCACCGCCCATATCGCGCTGTTAACAGTTCATAAGTAACGTGAAATAATGTCATCATGTTAACATCGAATAAGTATATACTGATGTACCTCGCAGAGATCATCTCCGGTGAAACACAACAAGCGAGAATGCGAAGCGCTCCAATGACGTACCAGCCCCGCACAATGTGTGGCCGATGCGAGCGCTACGTTGACTACACGAAAACGCGCTCGTTTAGTCCCTCCCCCAGTCGTCGCTGATGGAGGAGAGATCGCAGAGAGCGCTCGTATGGCGTAGCACATGGTGGCGCTTTCGCCCCCATTGCGAGTTGTCGACATCAATATAGGCTGCGCCTGTGCCTCCTTTCCGAAGGGCGCCTCCAATTCAATGACGGCAATGTCAAGCGCCGGATCTGCCAGGTCTAGGCCGTTTCCGGCAAACGCCACCCGCGTGACGCGGCGCGCCGACGGCGCGAGCGGCGCCGGCGGTCGCGCGCTCAGAAGCGCCGCGGCCAGCGCCCACAGCTCGCGCGGCGCCGCCCCTTCGCCCCTGCCTCGCGCACAACGCGCTGTCGTCACGCCCGTTCGGGTCGAAACGAGCGATGCGGCGCATTGCCATCCGTTCGGATGCTCCAATATTATCTACACAACATTGTGTAAGCTCTGTCGTATAAACGTTCCAGTGTATAGCAAAACTATGAATATCATTGCATGTCACCGTATAATATTAGTAGGAAAAAACTCATTTTTGGGAAACGTCTGTAATAAGCGTCTAGTTACAATGTGATGTGGTTTTAATTTTTTTTAATAAAACAGAGGAGTAATTTAGACAAATGAGAATGACAGCAGAGAGAAGTGCGTCAAGTACCATAAAACTAGCAGAATCACTTTCGTCGTCGTCATCGACGTCGAGGTCTTGTGCAGCAGTCAGAAGCACCGCCAGCAACGCGGCCGCAAACAGCAATCTGCGTGTACACATAATAAACCCTCTATTCTCACTCACAATCAATACATTCGTTCGCCGTTGTGTGATAGCGACGTGCTGATCGATTTCGTGAGCGGCAGCCTATACTCTATTTTGATCGTATGACATTTATCTGTCATTATTTTTTCTTTATGTGAACGTAATTTATTTCTGCATAATACGCTGCATTCACACGAGGCAAATTACGACCAATCATGATGATTTATTTACATAAAATTAAATACAGGCCAGTCTGGTTAGCCAAGTGTAACGCTTTCAATGGCAATGTATGTGAGCTAATTGTTATTGTTCCAATATTCACTAAGCTCGCTTGTTTCAAAAATACCATCGTCGCGGAAGCCGCATTGGGGATGAAAGGGTATGTAACTATGTACGTATGAAAAGTTTAAGGTAAACTTTTCATATTGTAATAAACGACTTAGGAACTAAAATAAAGCTGGAGCCTTTTTACTACAACTTCATCAACCATTACGTTTAATTTGGCCTTTATTTGGTTGGTAAGTTATGGAAACATTTATAATAGTGTCCGAGAAAGAAAGAACCGAATCAATATAGTATGCTGATCTATTCACTCGCGAAGACGCGCCTCCACGTTAAATTAATTCACTTTTAATAAAATAACCACAATAACCTTGTACTCAGTGTGTGTATTATTATTATTATTATTAAATGCTAAATATTATTTTAAAGTTCAAGCCAAGCAAGAAGGAACTCGAAGGATCAAAAATCTAACCTGACCTAGAAAGTTAAAATATCACAGAGTAAAATCAGAAAACAGTAAATTTTAATTACAGAGTATTTCAATAAATTACAATTAAATTGATACAAATAGGATATATGTAGGATACAAGTACTTTATTAATAAAATCATACAAAGTTCTAAAATGCTATTTAAAAATAAAACTTCTTAATTTTAGTTGTCAAACTTACTCAAGTAGATGACTTAGGATAAATTGAAGCTAAAGATTGTAACACCGAAAATCGTACTCCTTCCAAAATGTTTGCTGGTAAAAACTAGCAAAGTCGACTGACTGACTAGTGTCTGTTTTGATTTGTTGCAACTTGATTGCTGTGTCCGGAGATTACTTCTTGTTTTTATTTATTTTGAGTAATTGTACTGATCATGTTGTGAGTATATAGCTATTTGAATTAATTTTAGATTGGTTAGTTTTTCTTTACGTATGTAGCGTAGCGTAATGTAGCGTACATTAGACAGTATTTGGGTACTGAGAAGCAACAAAAATATTCAAATATTTATCCCAGGGAGCCGCACCACAGAGTAGTCTTTTCTTATCCGCGACTACTAGCCTATTTACCAACCCATCGATATCGCCACTACAGTAATTAATATTTCTTCAAGTAATTTAAACACTTCTATCGGTTCTGTCACATCGCCATTAATAGTACAACATCGGAATTAAAGTTTATTCAATGTGGCTGTGACGTCAACGCATTACGTGATACCCCTATGATATTGGAGTTTTACGACCAAACAAAAAAACCAATCAAATACATTCATTTATTTACTTAGCCCCAGGATATATTTCTTTTTCATTTCAATAATTCTATCCTATAACATTATCTGAGATATTGTTACATAGATACTAGCGGGTCAATAACTTACCACCAAAATAGGTCAAACGTTGCCGTTCGTACTATACATTCACAAAATTATTAACCTAAAGTAATGCCGGCTGAAGTCAAAGGGGACTGCGCGGGGAGCGGGTAAAAATTTAACTTTTTTATTATTCGTCTATTTATTAATACAATTATTTTATTAGCTTTCAATTAACGGTTATTAATCGTCGTTTCATTTAATGCAATAACGTCGGCGTCACTCTGTATATCGTCTGCGTTAAATTCGATAACCTGTTTTCTTTCTGTATATTCTGAAATTCACTTCGGGTTGGATAGACGTGAGAACGTAACGAGGAGTAGCCCCGCGGCAAACATGACCCTCGTCGTGCTCTGGGTCGAAACCCGTTTGACCGCTCTTTAATAGACTTTAACAGGTAAGGAGAAAATAACAATATTCAGTGGAAACTGAATAAGGCGGGGTCGGAGGTACGAAATGAAAGGCAGAGCGAGGAGGTGACAGTTCATATATTGGCGTCGTCGAGCGCGCGCAGCTCGTCGGGCAGCGCGTGCAGGCGCAGCGCGCGCTCCAGCAGCGCGTCCGCCAGCGCGCCCGCCGCGTCGCCGCACCACGCCGCGCCGCGCACGTGCAGCCACTGTCGACGGGAAGGGCGCACGTCAGGCACTCGCTCGACACCGGTGGGAGCGCGCAACGGGCCCGTCCGCCGAGACGACGAGCTCGCGTCGCGTAGTGAACGTCGAAACGTTTACCTTGTGCGCCGGTGCGGCGTCCAGCGCGGCGTACAGCGCGGCCGGCAGGCGCGGCGCCGGCGCGCGCGCCTCGCACTCCACGCGCGCGCTCCACGCCAGCGCGCCGCCCGCGCCGCCCGCGCCGCGCGTGGCCCGCCGCGTCGCGCGCGCCGCCCGCTGCGCCTCTGTGCCGACGGGTGGTTAGCGAGCGCCTCGGGACCCGTGTCGCCGTCGCGGCCGGTACTCACCGAGCGGCGCGAAGTCGGCTCGCAGCGCGGCCAGCAGCGCGGGCAGCAGCGACGCCACGGCGCCCACGTCGCTCCGCGGCGCCAGCGCGCGCAGACGCTCCTCGTGGGACTGCTCGCCACGCGCCCAGAGCGGCGCACCCGCGCTGGCTGTAAACATGGTTATTATTTGGAGGGTATAATATAGTTTTTACCGTCGCCACTATATTTGTATGTTCTTATTTGTTAATATTAGGGAAATTTATGTTGCTGTTATGCTTGAGTGAGTACATACATTTGGGTAAGAGTGGGAGTCTAAACAAGTCTTCTGGCATAACGGCGCGTGCATATTTTGCTTTATTGTTCACGTACACTTTAATTTGTCAAACAAATAAACTCACGTTACTGTTCACTTGTCAGATTTTTCCGAACCGGTGGTAGTGTTTAATGTGACCATCAATAAGAAAGTGTAATGCTTCTATGTTGAATAAAGGAATTTGAGTTTGTGAGTGATACTAAAGGGTTTCAATATATTTTATAGTTTTATCGTGAAACAAAAATACCGAGAGCGAGATAAGCGTTGTCGGGGAACAGCGGAGACAGAAGACGCGCAGTGAGCGCCGCGCGACCCTCGGCCGCCGCCGCCGCCGTCAGCGCGCACGCGCTCTCCTCGCAGTAGCGGCTGGCGTCCCCGCGCCCCTGCGCCGCCTGCAACGAGCACTCGGTGAGCGAGGCGGGCGGGAGGCGCCCGCAGCACAGCAGCGCCGGACTCACCGCTCGCAGCGCGGCGTCGCGCACGGCCCGCAGCAGCTCGGCGCGGCGCGGCGGCGGCGCCAGCAGCGCCCGCGCGCGCGCCCACTCGCCCGCGCCCGGCAGCAGCGCCGCGCCCGCGCCCTCCGAGCCCTCCGCACCCTCGCCCGCCGCCGCCTCGCTCTCCACCGACGCGCACTGCCTCTCGCACTGCTCGACATGAGCGGTCGGTTAATTCAAACCGATTCGATCCGAAGCGAGGTGGCATCACGACACCGACGATCGACTCACCGTCTGCAGCGCGGCGTCGAGGTCTTCCGGCGACGGTGCCACGAGCCGGGACGGAGGCGCACGACCGAGGACGGCACAGACGAGCGCACACGCTCCCTCCTCACTCGGCTGCCCTCCGTCGCTCGTCGCACTGACCTCGCACACGGCTCTGTAACGCCATATGTCCTCGTCGAGTCATAAATTCTAATAGTGAATCATCGACCCGACTACGAGCCCCACGACGTCGAGCGGCGACCTGGCGACGTAGAGCGCGTGGTGCGGCGGGCAGGCGGCGTCGAGCAGCGCGGCGCGCAGGGCGCGGCCCGCCACGCGCAGCGCGGCCTCGCGCCCCGCCGCCAGCAGCTCGACGCGCGCGAACTCGGCGAAGGGCAGCGGCGAGGCGCAGTCGAGGCGGCGCAGCAGCGCGCGCGCCTCGCTGCGGATCCGCGCCGCCTCCGCGCGCGCCTCGGCCTCGCCGCCCGCCGCCAGCAGCAGCGCGTGCAGCCAGCGCAGGCGCCAGCACACGAGCGCCGCCCGGGCCCAGCCGCGCGCCCGCGCGCAACACGTCTCCCACAGGGCGTTCACCCAGCTCAGGTAACCTGCGGTAGGCCGACTACGATTTGATGTTTCCGCCATTCTGTAGTGTCTACGTGTCGACGAGGTGGACCTCGTTTATTAGATAAAGGATAAAATAATAAATATAGTATCAGCAATTATCCCAACGACGACACGACTGCCCTCACACCTGCTCATAAAAAGAGCAGCAGGACCGCCGGGCGGCCACTTCGATCCGGGCCTCCGTCGCGTACACATCGGTCGTATTTCTTTATCACGTTAGCGTTAGGCTAATTTCTGCTTCTGGTTCCTAAAAATAGTATGTCTGATGATGACGAAGATGAATCTCTCGAGACCAGTTTGCAGTCGGCGTAAGTCATGGAAGCGCCCGAAAGACGCTTCGTTCAGAACTTGATTACGAAACATTGTCTTCTCTACTATGCAACATTTAGAATGGTGACAAATAATTCTAAATAAAAGTTAAAATCATTGGCGTGATGTTAAACCGTAAAAAGGAACTTCATGATGGTTTCTGAATCACCCGAGCGTTTGGTTCGCACTTCGCCCCAAGTTGAGAATTTGTGTTTTATTGCAACTACCACGTCGGAGTAATAAGTATCACCCGGATCTACGGAAGTGTTTTCTGGATTGTGAGTGTACACGTGGTTCAGAAGAAATAAGTTCAAGAAACAAAAAGACATGCATTTCGATATACAGAGAGGATCTCTCGAGTGACTGACCCGTGTCGTCCGAGAAGTAGTGCGGCGGGTCCAGCAGAAGCGCCAGCAGACGACGAGCGAGCTCGGGCGGGACGCGCGCGGGGTGCGCGGCGGGAAGCGAGTGCGCCTCGCGCAGCAGCGGCAGCAGCGCCTCGCCGCCGTCCGCCGCCGCGTCGCCCGCCCAGCGCGCCGCCCACTGCGTGCCCGGCAACAGCGGCACCTGCGGACGTCGCGCCCGCGTCAGATCGCAAGCGCCCGCGGAGTCGAAACGAGGCCGATGCTCCGGGACGTACCTTAGCGAGCAGCAGCAGGCGCACGGAGAGCTGCAACAGCTCGTCGTCGGCGGCGACGGGCAGCAGCAGGTCGGCCACGTCGTGCGGCAGCGGCGTGCGCTGCGGGTCGGGCGAGCGCGCGGCGGGCGGCGCGGGGCGCCAGTGCGCGGCGGCGCGCGCGCGCTCCACGCGCACCCACCTCGTGCTCAGCGGCAGCCCGCTGGCCGCGACCTGCGGGCGGCGCGAGCGCGTGAACGTCTCCGACACCACTGCCTGCTGCGGGGAGGGGGCAGTCGGGAGGCGGGTCTCACTTTGTCCTCGAGATCGCGCAGTCGCCGCTCGGAGCGCTCGCGGAGATCCGGGTCGTCGGGCGGGGGAAAGGCCGCGGACGCGTAGTTCATGGCGACCACGAGCTCGACGGACATGACGAGCCTCTCCCAGAGCCCGGCGGCGCGCAGATAGGACCCTACGGCACGGAAGCGATCGTGTGGTATATCCGCCGCTCGTATGATCCCAGGTAGTGATCGCCGTGTCGTCTCACCGATGCAGTAGAAGATGCGCGGGTAGGCCTGCGGCAGCGCGCGGGTGTCGGCGAGCGCGGCGCAGGCGGCGGCTGTGAGCTGCGCGGGGTCGCCGCCGGGCGCGGCCGCCAGCGCGCTCAGCAGGCGCTCCCATAGCTCCATCCGCACGTCCACCGACTTTTCTGTGGAGTACCGAGCTTTGAATTTTAAAAATATCAATGTTTCTTTCTATTTTATTAAAAAAATTCCGTTTTGAGTGTCGGCCAAGTTGTCACCGCAACTAGAACTAAATCTATAATAATATATCTAATCACAGAGACTATTAACTAATCGCACGGAATATGTAAATCTAGCTCGACTATCCGAACTCCTTCTTCGACTATATAAACAGGTTCCGTTACAGATAACACTTAACACTGAGATCTGAAATAATATCCGATAACTAGCATCAAGCATGTTGGCGTAGCATGACATTGGAATTATTTTGATCGCTTTACAAAAACTACTATGGATTCGCATTAATTATATTCAAACGTAATTACTTAGAAAAACGACAAATTGACATATACAAAGTCAAATAATATCAGTTGGTAATCTAAGTCTGACATTTCAACGGGTATAATAGAGAGAGCTCCAGGCTCACCCGCGGCCAGCATGTCGCGCAGGCGCTCGAGGTACGCGTGCGGCGACAGCGCGGCCCGCAGCGCGCACAGGCGGCGCGCGCGCAGGCGGCCCGAGCGCGGCGCGCGCTCCGCCGCCTCGCTCGCCGTCTCCAGCGCCGCGTCGGCGCCGCCGCACGCTTCCTGTTCCAATATGTATTGTAGCCCCGACGGCCCATCTTAAGGGAGACCAGCAAATTACGCAGGATATATTATAGTGCATCTGTGTTTGATCAAACAGTCACAAACAAAGGTGCGCTCTCATAATTCGATGGGACGGCGATCCACCGCGACGGGAAAGAGTTCAAACATCAAGATAATTCGGCATTTTTAATATTTTTTAATTTTATGTACCATCTTCGGTAACTCCAAAGTGACTAAGGCTCGCGGGGCCGATTGAAAATATCCATGGGTAAACATACGTATAAGAAATGAAATGAAACGGCTAAGGCACCTGAAAATCGATAAAGCGTTCCCAGAGTAAGACGTCCTGCGGGTCCCGCGCCACGAGCAGGCGGTAGGCGGACACGCGCTCGGCGACGGCGGGCGCGTCTGGCGCGTCCGTCGCGCGGCGTGAGTAGTAGCGTCTCTTGCGTTCGCGCGCCGCGCCCACAGACCGCGGCCTGACGCATTCGTATCTGTAATAAAAACTCTTATTTGTATTCTGCAACTAGCACTAGCCCATCATATAGATAATAAAGTTATATAGATGTTTAGGGTATCTGGACATTTTACTACTAACACTTATTGATTATAACTCTACTTAACTTCGAAGATTAAAGGATACCATGGACTAGCAAAAAAGAGATCTTAAAGATCATACCAACGTATCACACACATGAGACAAGCCAACTATAGCACATTGCTACTATACATTTATTAGAACAAACAGGTTTATGGAACACCAGAATAACATTTTGTCATGTATCTTCGGCTAAAACATTCTGTGGAATATGAAACATCTTCTGGTACAGTATTATCGGTTGAGTGCTTTTATCATTGAGAACACAACAAAAAATGTCTCACTTATTTATATAGATTTTGTACCTTCAGTGGTCTAAACATTATTTGAGAACAGTATTCCAATGATGTGTCAGTGCAAAAATGAAACATTGTTTTAATACCTACTTGTAAATTAAAATGTAAAACAGTCATTTTTCTGTTTTTCAAGGCATTTTGTATAACTAAACAGAAATAAATATTAAGCAGGCAAGATAATTCCACTTAAGACTGAACAAAAACAGTTTTCAAGCAGTTCAGGCATTTACATAACAGCTGATATTTCTTGGTTTATGTGAAATAGGGTTGTGCACACCTAATCCTATAATGCCCTGCAGTAAACTTCCACAAAGATTATTATGGATACCTTGTTTATATACCCACTGCAGGGTCTATAAGTAATATCATAATATTTTAAAAATAGAAAGAAACTTACTGAGGTCTCCCAGGATAGTAAAGAGTAGAAACCCGTAGATTCCCGCGGTCTAGCTTACGATCGATGTAGAACTCTTCGTCGCTTTGAACTTGATGAGTAATTTTGGAAGCATTCGATAGATTTTCTCTTGCTTTATCATCTTCTGAATCACTGGCTAACAACTGCGATTCTGTAGATTCTGCTTGATAATCTATTGTCGCTAATTGTTCTAAAAATATAAACAATAAATAAATAAAATAACACTTACACAACTAAAACTATAGAACAATTAAAAGTTAACCTGCGTCTTCAATATTTATATTTTCCACTTCTTGAGATGTATAAGCTGGGAAAAGAGCCATTTGCGTTTATTTATTATGATTATTTTTCAACAAATAATTAAGAAATGATCACAATAACATTCTTTAGTGTACTCTTGTATTTGTTTTCGTAAGTCCCATTCCCAATAACATTTGAAGTAAATGGTAATTGCATTTGCATTTCCAAATTGCTACTGTCAAGACGTGACAGTGTCAAGTAAAATGTAGTTAATAGTTATGAATGCTCTTTTTGTCAATTTGCTATTCTAGTCTATGGACTATATAGTTTAGGGTAAGAAGAGGTGTTTGAAAATTGTCCATCGAAATGCGCTAAATAAAGGTGGGATACTTTCCCACTTTAAAGTTACACACTGTTACAAATTTTGCAGCATTCAAGGTTTTCGTCGCTTAAATGTGCCAAAAACAAGACACTCATTCGAAATAGATCAAAAATAGTTGAACAGCCCAGTTCAACACAAAAAACCATTCATATTTATAAATTTTAATTCAACAATTAATTTAGTAAAATTTGGCTATTTTATTTTAAAAACATGAGTTTGAATGATTATAATAATATACATATAATATTATTGAGAATAAAACGTACAAATACTTCCAGATATTCTAGATGCGATAAATTATATAAGTCGAATATTATAAGCATCATATATGACATCGAGACATATTTTACATGGTAGGTTTTTGAAAGTCGTTCTAAAATAAAAGCAATATCTACTTAAAATTAGTTTTAAAACTAGATTAATAACTGAGAGTTATTCTGTAATACTGGCTTTAGAACTAAACTCGTAGTATTTTAATCGATTAATCGTGTAACTTTAAAGTTTACAGTATTTAACCTAATCGTATTAGAATTTTGTGCTTTAAAAAATTAACGTGCTTATTTAAAAAAAAACACTATTTTATTAAATGCTTATCGTTTAAACGCCCATCTCTACATATAATTTCTATAACTCTATTCCAATGGGAATAGGAGAAAAGATAAATAAACAACTTTGACCTTGAATTGACATGACATTTTAGTGACACTAGTGAGGGAAAATTATTGAGTGAATGGGTAAAGAATGCTAAGGAACGATATATTTTATTGGTTTTACGTAATTTTTTAAATAAAATTTATATAAATTGCAAGAAAGGTACAGTCGGAGTAAGAAAAGGTTCGTCACCTTAAGATCTATTTTCGTGTGCTGTGCATGTGCTACTAATATTATAAACACGAAAGTTTTTGTGTATGGATCTGGCAGATTTCTCTGAGGTATGGATGGATTTTTGTTACTCTTTCACGTAAAAATTACTGACGGTTTTGGATAAAATTTGACACAGATAGAATATGTACTGGAATAACATATAGGATACTTTTTATACCGGGCAAACATAAAATCTCTCGGGAACGCGGGTGAAACCACAGGACGGAAGTAGTAAATAAAATAGTAAAAATAAATAGTAATTATGGTAAAATTTATTCATTTAAACAAATCTTATTTATTTTATTAAAAGTGATCCAACAAGGCGAGAGTATATGTCGATTCCTCTGAAGCCCTCCCAGACACTTCGCAATGTTCTACGACTGCTTTGGTTCTATCGTTATTATTTAATCACCGCTGCACCATCAAACCCCATACATTTTCGATAGGGTTTATCCGCCGCTTTTGCAGGCCAAGGAATCACCGCCACTTCCCGGTGCCGATGGACCACTCATCACACGTCACATTACATTAACGGTCACTTAAATTAACGGCGGAATAATATTACAATCGTTTTTATTCTAAGTTTGCAAGATATTGCAAGAAAGTATATGACACTGACAGACTATCTCATATTTACAAAATAATTTAAATCTAGGCCATAAAAAAGTTTTTATTTTGATATGACACTAGACGTAGTCCAAAGATGTTACACTATTTTGAACCAAGTTATCATACTATGTTGATTTAATTTTCTATTCAGTTGTCTGTTTAGCGCTTTAGATTCAAAAGGTATTAAGAGTTTACGACTTGATTGAGGAATGAATTTGAAAACTGACGAAGGTTTTCTTACTCTGACTGTACATATTAAAATTTTTAGATAGCAGCATTTTTAGGCTTAAATAAAAATAAGGTCGTTAGTTTTGATTTGGATCGTGGTATTTCGCAAATAGCCTTACTAACTTATAAAGAGGTAGTTATTTTCAGTGATAAGTCATAGAAACACACTCACAATTTCATATATATGAATAGATTTTTATTCCATCATTAATAAAAAGAAACATTGTATGTTTCAATAATGAAGTGGCATTTTCAAGACATATGACGTATTTTATAATACTAAGGTTTTGAATAAATAAAATTTTATATATCTTCCAAAGAAACTCTTACTTTATCTTATATCTACAACGACTTTGACCTTGAAATACATTTCTTAGCATTAATTTTTTTAAAAAAAAAAACAAAATGTAATTAAAAATAACATCTTATCTTAATCTTCAAACCGAAAAAGTAATGTTCAATCAGCGTAGGCCGTGTTGATGGCAAATCAAAAATCAGTAGGCAAAAGCAAAAGGTCGTAAATACTAAATCGGTTACAATTACAGTTCGCTTAAACAAAGCCAGGTCGTAAGAAAAAAACTTTTGATAATTACGAATAATATCTTACTTTTGTATTATGTTGCTTTGTATAAAACTGATCTATATTTTAAGATTTTTTATTTCTGTAAAATGAATTAATTCCTTTAAATTTTTTGTCTATTCCTTACTATATAAAATAATAACATTTTTATCGAACAATATGTAACTTTCTATATTTCTATATTATATTATAATCCATATTATTTACCATATATAATATACCAATTAAATAAATATATATTTTAAAAAAAAATCTGAACTGCATGTTAAAACTAAAATAATATATTTTTTATCTGTATACATTTATTCATTCTCCATTCGTTTAGCGAACATCCTTAGTGAGGCCTCCATTTTAATTGTTCGTTCATCGAAAAATGGCGTTTTGAATGTCGGCAAAACTGTTTTCGTTACTTTGAAAGTCAAATTTAAGTGGATTTACATAGTTAAGTGAAATATTGTTATATTAAAAGTGAAGGTATATTAATCAAGAACTGTGTGTAGTAAATCATAAAGCGGACTTAACAACGAAACACTCGTGATATTGAAAAGTACGGTTTGTTTTGGTTCTTTCCTATTCCCATTGGAATAGAGTATACAGGACATGTGACAATATTTAAAAACTTTGGACGCAACTTGTCAATTATTGTCATAAAATACAACAAAAACAAATGACTCCTGACATCTGACTCATGACACTTCAGTCAATTCACAATTGTGTACGTAAACATATCAGACATTCGCATATGAACAAACTTTAGTGCCGATAACTCCTTGCAGAAAGTAATTGTAAAGAAGTAATTGAGCCATAGCAAGACGAAATATTTTTATTTAATTTCGAGATTCCTTAATTATTGTAATAGCCACGTTGTGCTTAATTTGTTATCATTGATCTTGAGAATCTATTAAAATAGAATGGTTGGTTACATTAACGAAATTATTAACTAATATCATTAACAAATTTAGTGCGCACATAGTGTTCTGTACTTCTGTTTGCACTTTTTGATTAATTTACTACAGGCACTTGCATAACATTCTTATGTGACTTTTTTAAATTATCTCTATTAGTAAATACATGATGGGTTACAATAATAAAATGAAGTTAATGTTCGGAACAAAACATTTTATAAACGGGAGAATTTTTTCAAATAGTTTTTTTAACGGGCAGCGGCTAACACACACTAATGTAAGTAGAAATTTAAATACTATATTTTGATGTTTTTTTTTATTTAAAAAATGATTTGTGAAAATTAGCGTTTACTATTCAGTATCTTGTTGTAATGCGTCTTAATTATTGCTATACCTTTCAGATCCAAACGGACAATCAATCAAGTGATAGTAAAGTGGCTCCGCTTGTAGACTTGTATGGTCGCCAACATAACTATCTCCGAATATCTCTGACTGAGCGCTGTAACTTGAGATGTAAGAGTAATGCTTAGTACTTAGTATTTGCAACCTTACTACTTTTTAAGTTGTGTTGTGTGTTTTTTAAATTTCTATTACGAGGACCAATAATAAACAGATAAAATAAAGAGAGTCATAGTTCCAGACTCATTAAAGAATGCCATGCATATATAGGTCAATACTGTATGCCGGCGGAGGGCGTGCCGCTCAGTGCGCGCGATGCGCTGCTGTCTCGCGCCGAGCTGCTCCGCCTGGTGCACGTGTTCGCCGAGCTCGGCGTCAACAAGCTGCGGCTCACGGGCGGAGAGCCCTCCGTGCGCTCCGACCTTGTCGACATTGTCCGTACGTATCTGTGTGTGCTGTGTCAAAATGTATCTTTGGATAGTATTTGCATTAAAGACAAATATGATGTCATTCAAATTAATGTGGCGCTCGTCGGGGTCGTCTCTTATCTCTGACCGAATTGACCTCTATGCTTGGTTTAGAAAAAAAAACTTATTGTAGATTTTACTCTAAGTATCAAAAATAGATACGAAACAATCATTCATTATGTTCCAATTGTCGGTTCATATTATGTTATTATTACTTATGTTTCTCTTTACAGCTGATTACAGATGAAATATCGATTTAATCATAGTTCATTCGTACTAGAGTCAATAAAAGAATAAAATAAAAATAATGAAACCCGGCCTGCTGCGGCCCGCAGCTTCGTTGTTTACTTCGAAGACAATAATCGACCGTGTGACATAATACAGCAGTATGCGTCGCCAATTCTTTTTTCTTGGCTACGAATGGCCCAATAAAGAGTGCGTGTGTCGCGCGCAGAGGAGCTGAGCGGCGTGCCGGGCGTGCGCACGCTGGCCATGACGAGCAACGGGCTGGCGCTCGCGCGGCGCCTGCCCGCGCTGCAGCGCGCCGGCCTGCGCGCGCTCAACCTGTCGCTGGACTCGTTGCGCCCGGCGCGCTTCGAGAGCATGGCGCGCCGACCGGTGCGTGCCCGACCCCCGCGCCGCGCCGCTCGCCCGACGTCTAATGAGCCCGTTCCTTTGACCGCCAGGGCCTCCCGAGGGTGCTGGCGAGTATGGACCTGGCGTTGCAGCTCGGCTTCGACTCCGTCAAAGTCAACACCGTTCTCATGAAAGGTAATCGATCGAGAGGGACGAGCGTCCGCTCGGTAGTTTATTTCGATAATTCAACGATCGATATCTTTCAAGGTTTCAACGACGACGAAATCTCGGATTTCGTAGAATTGACTCGGGAGCGTGAAATCGACGTCAGGTACGTCACGTCCGAATATCGAATTGCCTTAAAAGGAATCCAACTCGAGTCCCGTCGAGAAAGCTCCAACGTTCTCTCGTCGATGCAGATTCATCGAGTTCATGCCGTTCTCCGGCAACCGCTGGCAGGACGAGCGGCTCGTGAGCGAGCGCGACGCGCTGGCGGCGGCGCGGCGCGCGCACCCGCGCCTCGCGCGCGCCGCGGACGCCGCGTGCCGCACGGCCACGGTGAGTGCCGAGGGCCGACTTTGGAACTGCTGCCTCCGTACGAGTTTGTGTATATACTGTGTGTGCGTCTCTGTTCCAGCCTATAAACAATTAGGGAGTAGCCATAGAATTAAATGAAACAATAGAAATTCTGAAGTCATCGTCAAAAGTGTGAAATAAACAAATATCAATTTATAATCTATTCGGTAAAATTAGTTTAGTTACCTGTAAAAAGGCAACGTCGCGCAGCGTCGTCATCGACACCTACGTCGGTTAAGAGGACCACAGGAGCTAAACGCAAGTTTTATAATGCATAAAAGTATATGATCTATTGCAGTAGACAAAAAAATATATGATAATCTTCAGGATATGTGCTAGTTCGATAGTGTTTTGATAACGTAATATAATTAATTTGATGCGATTTAAAAAAATTACAAAGGTACCGGATATTCAAATTTTCAAAAAAAAAACGTATGCATGTTGCTTAAACGCCGTGTACGCTGTACAGACGGTGCCCGCCAAGGCCTGATGCTATACAGACGGTCGATAATTTTAATAATTGTTTCAATTTTCTTATCGTAAATATTATTCTTTCTTTTGAATAAATCATTTAAGTTCATATCGCGTCGTAGTAATTAGGAACTTGTTTTGTTATTGATTTTCTTGTGTAAATTATGCGAAATAAATGAAACCCGTGAGGAAGACTAAAAAAAATTCATGTAAATTAAACGACGAACATATGGAACAAACGTACCTATAAATTAACCTACGAATATATATTAAAAGGTAAGAGTATTTTATTAGTAAATGTTTATTTTTTAATAAACTATGAATATTGGAAACGTCTATTAGAAAAAAGTGCATGTTAGTGAGTGTTCTCTAAGGAATAGTGCGCGGTCACATCAGACCGCACTGCACCGTACTCGTGGTTCGATCGCACTCAATTCTCTCTAATGTAATACTTAGGGTGTTATTGTGGTTAAATTCAAGTTCAAAGACCGCAGACACCTTTAGACTGACGTGTAATGAACGGTGATAATTCCATTCACCTCCGGTTCGGGATCGAGTCTCAAAATATCGAATGTGTGGCCGATTGAAGGGGCAATCGAATTCCGTAATTGTGCAATTTTTTCTCAGATGTGGCGCGTGCCGGGCTACGCAGGTCGGATAGGATTCATCTCCTCGATGACGAAACCATTCTGTTCGTCCTGTAATCGCTTGCGACTGACCGCCGATGGCAACCTCAAGGTAATCTCATGGGTTGAACCGAGAATGAGTAACTACTGCGCTGAAAGAATGTCGGAATATCTATTCTAGATGTATCGAGACTGAACCTCGAAATAGTATTATTTAAAAAAAGCTAAAGGATCTGTATGTCGATGATGAAAACGTGTCGTCCTCGGGAAACGAACTCACAGAGCACACTTATATTACTTGAGCGTTAAAGTTAAGACAAAAGTCCTCCTTGGCTGGGTGTAGGTGTGCCTGTTCGGGGAGGCGGAGACGAGCCTGCGCGAGGCGCTGCGCGGCGGCGCGAGCGACGCCGAGCTGCACGCGCTCGTGCGCGCCGCGCTGCGCCGCAAGCTGCCGCAGCACGCCGGTCAGTGCCGCGCCCTCGCCCCGCTCGCACTCGCACTCGCACTCGCACTCGCACTCGCACTCGCACTCGCACTCGCACTCGCACTCGCACTCACACTCACACTCCACCAAACACACCCACCGTGGTTACCGGAGGGATCTGAGAATTAAGTGTAAATGTGCCATGTGATTTGTGTCAAAACGTTTAATGTTCGTATCTGCACATGACGTGCCACTAGAGTGCGAGTTCGGCGCTTTCGGCGACAGGACCCTTGGGTCGACTTCCCGCAACGTTCCGGTACTTCGAGCTTTTCCAAATAAACAGTTTTGGACAGTTGCATTAAAATAAAAACCATTAGAGTAATGGGTACCTAATAGGCATTTATTGGAAACAAAATCAAATTCCAACATATCAAACATTAATTGTAAATTTAAAAAAATATAATTCCAAGCAATGTTAATTCTCAAAATCACGGTTTTTTTGTCACAATACAGTTTCATATTTATAAAGCGGACTTCATAATCATTGCATTGCATGCATAATGTTCGTACTGTCCACAAAAAAATACGTTTAGTTTTACTCAGACTCAAAGTAAGAAAAAATCCTGTATTTTCTTCCTTTTTTTGCAATAAATCATTAATTATTATTATTGCTTCGGCTGTAGGCAAGCGATAAAGTGTTCTTAGTCTCAGTATAATAATAGGTTAATAGAATACTAAGCGAATAAAAATCATTATAATCTTTTGTACCAGCCTAATATATATCACATTCATTTCATTTTGAAAAGCACGTCTCGCGTCCTTACCTGAAATCCCCGAGTCGTCTCATGTCTGTCAAACCTGATTTTACTAGCGCACTCATGGCCACACTACACGTGCACGGAGCGATTCATCTCATTGAATAGTGTCACACTCGCGACGGTTCAGAGCCGGTGAACGTTTATGCTCGGCCGTATTTTGTAGGCATGCAGAATCTCGCCCGCTCCAAGAACAGGCCGATGATTCTGATAGGCGGCTAGAAGGCGGCTCCCCCGCGCGTCCCCCCTCAGTTGGTGCAACGTTCACAGCGGCCCTCCCAGTCGCGCCTCGCCGCGCGCTCGCCCGCAACTACTGCACGAGCGCGCCCGAGCCGCCGCCCGCGCGCCGCCGCCCCCCCGCCTCCGAGCTCACGCACCTCGACGAGCACGGGCGCGCGCGAATGGTCGACGTGGGCGAGAAGCCCGTCACCGCGCGCGCCGCCGAGGCCGAGTGCTTCCTGGTGGTGGGCGCGCGCCTGCTGCGGCTGCTGCGCTCGGCGCGCCTGCCCAAGGGGGACGCGCTGACCGTGGCGCAGGTGGCCGGCGCGCTGGCGGCCAAGCGCACGGCCGACCTGATCCCGCTGTGTCACCCGCTGCCGCTGGAGCTGGCGCACGTGCGCGTGACGCTGCCGCGCGGCGAGCACGACGGCGGCGGACGGGTGCGCATCTGGTGCGAGACGCGCGCGACGGCGCGCACGGGCGTGGAGATGGAGGCGCTCACGGGCTGCGCGGTGGCGGCGCTCGCGCTCTACGACATGTGCAAGTCGGTAGACAAGGGCATGTCGATCACGGAGCTGCGCGTCGTGCGCAAGTCGGGCGGCAGCAGCACGTGGCCGACGGAGGGCAGCAGCGGGAAGGGAGGCGAGGGCCCGCATGTTCGCGCACACGACACCTCCCCGCTGCGACCGGACGAGACCTATGCACCGACTAATTTTATGTACTTCTAATTTTGTATTCCATATGTAGTAATGTAATATATTTTATAATTAGTAGTAATTGTCAATTCGCCCTTTTTAGGCGTGACTGTTATAATTATGTATGACTCTTTCTGGGTTTAATCACTTCCTCTCATATTCGCCCCCATAAAGATTGCAATAACAATACATTGGCCCTGTATACTGTTTTAAAATGGATACTGAGGTTTATAAAACTTCTATTAAATAACCTTGTTACAGCTTAAATTTTACTTTGGTAGTTTTTGAATTGTAATTATTTTTTGGAGTTGTAATGTTATTGAACATGGTGCTATAATACATATAAGTGGAACATTGCAGGAAACCTTTCTTTTTGTATAATTATATCTTTGTGTGAAATAATTTTATTTAATGTTTTTATATGTTAATTGAATAATTTGAATTTTATTTTTTTAACTTCTTAAATAAGCTAATGTGAGCATTTTGCAATTTTGTTTCAATAACAACTGGTTGTGTTGCACGAAGTAAAAAAATATTTTTTAATTCTGTAGTGTAAGAGAAGTTGATGCTTAGACATGGGAACTGTAAATGTGATGTACGTACTGACATACTGTACTATGAACATTGTAAAGGGGAATGTGATATTTTCATAGTACTGAGATAGGTTGGTGGTATGCTCATATCTGATATTAAGGTATATTTTTTAATATTGCAGGTATTTTATTAAATAAAAACAATTTAATATAAAAGAGTTTTAATATAAGACTTTCTTTGTGAAGGTTACTTCAAATAATTTAAGAAAAGGTATTCATACTAATACAAACTTCTTTAGGTGTATTTTATTATACAAATGCTGAAAGAAAATTAAGGTGATCTTAGTACAGAAAGAAATGTATTTAAATTTGTTAACCACGTATGATCAGCCGCTTGCAACAAGTACATTGGATTTAGCAGGTGCATCTTCTCGAGGAACCTCACTGGCGTTCTCTGAGCCCCTTTGAACCTTGATATCATGTTTTTCTATATAGTCATTGATTTCTTGTCCTTTTTTCGCTAGCTGCTCATGTAAAGCCTAAAACAAACGCAATCATTTTGAATGTGCTGGATGTTTCTAATATGATTTGATTACAGATCATAATATTAGAATATTTAAATGTACCTGCAGTACTTGTGGTAAGCGTTCTTTATTCCCTTCTAATTCTGGTAATACTTCTGCAACGGTGCGCTCTACCACAACACCTCCTACCATTCTGAAACATTTGCGACTAGGTTCCACTGCCTGTAGTGTCTCAATGACTATCCTGGTAAATTACATATATATTATTATCTCCAATTGGTTATTAAACTATTCTAGCATTGTATTACGTTGCAAATGGTGTTAAAAGAAATATACATTCATTAATAACTTACTTGTGCTCATTTAAATCCATCTCTAGTTCAGATATTTTATTGGCAAGCTGTCTTTGTTCGCTGCGTAAGTTTTGAAATCCCGCAAAAATTTCACTAGATTTTGCTTTACCGCCTTTGCCCGTAGTTTTAGCCATTTTGAGTTAAAATATTTGTGTGTGAGGTTAGGTTCCGCAAGTGCAGTGTTTTATACAATTAAATCTATACAATTTAATTTTACAGAGTAAGTATAAATTTTCAGTTAATAAATGCAATTTATTCTTATTAATCCTCAAGATATGAGATAAAGTGCTAACATTTGATACCTGACCTGCTAAATTTAGTAAAAACGATTATCAATATTGACAAATGACAATTTATGTCAACTTGACGTTAATTCTAACATTTATGTAAAGTGGCAATAATATGAAATTATTGAATAAAAGGGATAATAATATTCAATAAAAGATCTTAAATATGTATAGCTTAACAATTAATAGACATTATTTAGCTTTAAATAAGTATTTGCAGAAATTAAATTATTATGCGACAGGGAGCCGAAGGAAATCATATTATTGTATATAACCATATCATACGCACTGATAAGTTATTGATTGAAACTGTTTTCATCCTCATTTGTCATCGTACATATTATTCATATAATGCACAACGGCATAATGATAAAATCTCTGATGAATCAAGCAGTCATTGTCATTTGTCAGTGTCAAATATCGCTTTGAAATTGACAAATGAACATAACAATCCTGTGCTGTTGGAAATAAAAAGTTTTTATTATAATAAATAATTTGTTTTTACAAGTTTCATGTGGCAAGAAAATGTTAACGTGCGTCTTTGAAAAATTGTACCAGTAAATATTAAAATGAAACTGGAAGAAACCTCTGGTCTCGGCGAAAGCGCAATTACGGCGGAGGTGTTTAACGCTAGTGGACGGCAGCAGAGGCTGAGTGCGGAGGGCGGCTCGCTGACTCTGAGCGAAGGAAATGCTCGTCTGCGTTCCTGGCCGCTACATGTTGTGCGGGTTAAAACTGATACCTCGGTTTGTAAATATCAACTGTGAAAATAGCTTTATATTAAATGGTAAAGCATTTGCTCATAAGGATGATTGTCAATATATTAAAAATGTACATAATTTCTAGAAATGGAAAACTATATATTAATGATACTATTGTAAGTTGTAAGACCTTGAGTTAAAACTAAACTTAACTCTCAATATTCTATAGTCCAAATGTGTTTGTAATACAGTTTTATCTCTAAAGTTTTGAAAATTTAGATAATTTTCATGTTTCTTTCAATAAATTTAAGCTAAAACAATTAGAATATTACTTTTCCAAAACTATGATTTAAATAATTTTATACAATTGTCAATCAACTAAAATAATAATTATTTTTACTTTATTATTAAATTAAATCTTGTTAATATTATTGTGAAAGTCTGTTTCGTTTGGTTCACTTTAATTATATCAAATTGTGTTAATTTTTAGTGTTATTTTTTACATGTATGTATGTTAGTGTGCTTCATAATTAAAAAATATATTAATCAATAAATTGAATGCATATTTTTTCACACACACACTTATTTCAAAACTAATTATAATACATTACAGGGTGGAGTGAGTATTGAGGCTGGTGGGGAGACGCTAACATGGAGTTGCACCGACGAGCGGTCGCGCATCGCTCTGGCGCAGATGTCACAAGCGGCACATTCCGCGCCCGTGGGCCCGCCCTCCGACGCGGCGCTGGCGGCCTTGCTGGAAGACGCGGAGCCCGACGATACGGACGCGGAGCGCCGCGTTAAGCGGCTAGGCGAGCGACTGGCGCGCCTCGACGCGCTCAACGTAGGTGGCATGCTAGCCGCGGCCACCGAGGGCGGCGGAGCGCAACTCGCTACGAGACTAGAAGGTATATTACGACCCACGTCTCGTCGGGGTTATTCTTCTTGTTTTCCTATGCCAGAGCGCGTCTTTTCTATGTGCCAGCCGGCAGTGCGGCGGGGGCGGCACTGTCGGCGCGCCTGTCACGGCTGGAGGCGCTGACTCGGGCTGCGCCGGCCGCTTTGCACGCACGCTCCGGTGCCGCGAGGGCCGACGCCGCCGCGAGAGCGCTCCTCGTCGAACTTCATGAAATATACGAGTGGCTCGACGCTCCCGCGCTGAGGGATCTCGATTCTCTGTCAGAAGTGAGTCGTGTCGAGTGGAATCTCTACTACTAAGTTAAAATATTAAATTTAAAAATATTAAAATAGTTTTAATATTTCCTAAACATTGACGACAGATATCGTTGGCGAGCACCGAAGGACGCGCGCGGGCGCTGAGCGCAGCGGAGGCGCTACGGAACGCGCTGCGCGGCGAGCGCACGGCGACGCCGGCGCGGCTGCGGCTGGGCGCCGTGCGCGAGCGGCTGCGGCGCCTGGAGCGCGCACGCGACGCGCTGGCGGCGGCGCTGGCCAGGCACCTCAACAACGCGCTCATCCACCTCGCCAACGAGGCGCACGCGCCCGCCGCGCCGCGCCGCCGCCATCACGCCGACCTGCAGCCTTACGCGCCCTTCATGCGCTGGCTCAAGGACATGGACGAGAAGGCTCACGACGGCCTCGTCAAGGTGACGCGACCGACTCTCGTTAGATTACGTGCGGTCGAGAGCGCGACTGATCACACTCGTATCTCGTCGCAGGTGTACGTCGGGACGTGGTCGCGAGTGTACGAGCGCGAGGTGCACGCTGCGTGCGAGTCGGCCCGAGCGGCGCTCGCGCACGCGCCGGCGGAGCGCATCGACGATCTACTCGATGAGGTGAGCGACCCTCGTCGTCGTACGTCACGAAACCTCCGAGACGACGGCTAACGTTCGAAGCGTTGTGTCCCGGTAGGTGCTGACACTGGTCGAGACGGTCTGCAACGCCGAGCAAGACTTCTGCACTCAATTCTTCCACTTGGACGTCGACGTGAAAGTGAGTATACCTCGACACCACGAATCGCGCTGGCCGCGGAGAAGGTCACTGACGTGTCGAGGCCGGCCGTCGGCAGGGCGAGGCCGGCGACGGCGAGCGCAGTGAGAAGAGCGACGGCGGCGAGCGCGCGGACGGGCGGCGCGCGGCGGGCGAGGCGCGGCGGCTGCGCGGCGACCTGTTCCCCGCGCTCGAGCAGGAGCTGGTCGCGCTCGTCGCGCACGTCGAGCGGCACGAGCCCTAGTGAGTCGCTCCGACTCTCTCTTTTACCACTTTTTGTGATTGTGTGTTCATACTAGTGATGTGCTGGATCCGTATCCGTTAATTTTTGGCTCTTCTTTTACCTTATAAATTTTCGATTCATAGATGAGATTCTATACAGGGTTATTGGTAATTCGACTTATAGCTCCCGTTAGGAGGTGATAGGGGTGATTATTTGCGATAATTTTAACCCCCATATACATGATGCAAAAGTGAACCATTTTAGAGTTATTACGTTTTTTAGATTTTTTCAAAATAAGTCAAAAATGCAACTTCAAAATTTTTTTTAAAAAAGTATCAATTAAAATCTATTTTTTTCTTCTGATTTATAAAAACGAATAAACACTGGTTATTCGCCAATATTAAAACAATAATTATCGGTCCAAATTTAATAATGCGAGACGGAAAAAGATATTATTTCAATTTTTATTTTGGCGAGACCATTTTACCATTCCGTGGCCTGGTAAGAGTTCGGACTGAACGCCGGTTGAGTTCTTTGTCTGGGGTCACATAATTTCACGCCGTCTCGCATGTATCGTCCGCGGAAGACCCCACAATAAGAATAAAAAAAAAGCGCATTAAATATGATGCGGTATAATTTGACTAATTCGGTAGTTGAGTTCTAAATTTGTATTTTAGTGTTTGTTTTTTAATTTTAATTAATTTGTATTTTAGTGTTTGTTTTTTAATTTTAATTAATTTGTATTTTAGTGTTTGTTTTGAAGTAATGTACGGTCATTCACCGTACAATTTACATTGGGTATTGTTTTAATTAATTTTGTGTGAATTTTAAAAAGCGAACTATAGTCCGAATTTGTTCACGTTCTAATACGAATTTCCACCAGCGGCCTTTGTGGTCAATTATATTTCGGTTGTTTTTGATAGATTAATGTCGGAAATGCAAACACCAAAAAGATGAGAAAAGATTTTTAATCCGTATGTTAATACATTCGAGAACGTTCCAGAAGCAAGTGAGAGATGTCAATCTTTTTTTTTTAAAACTATACAGCTACGGAACATTCTTTAAGACCCAATAATTAAACATTTATAGAGTAAACATTATGTGAGACCCAATTCATAATTATTTCACTTATGACATTGTGTTTATAAAGACAGCTCTAATACTACCCCTTAAACCGATGTCATAATAACTAACTATAAGTAGTTACCTATCAGAATTACAATCAACATATATTTACTTATTTATGTCTATAAAACTTAAATACAATATCACTAAGTTAATGCAATTACATTTCAACACAACCAAACAAAAAAAATATACAAACAAAGCTTAAACATAATAATGTAAACATAAACCTTTCACAAATTGATCATGTTTCTCTTTTGTCAGAGGTTTTGTCAACAAATCAGCAATCATTAAATCTGTTGGCAAATACTTAACATTAACAATATTTTTCTTAATTTTTTCTCTAATGAAATGATGCCTTACATCAATGTGTTTAGTTCTACTATGATACATACAATTAGCAGTTAATTTTTGTGCAGATTGGTTATCATTATATAAAGTAACTTTACATTCAATATTCAACAATTCTTGAAGAAAACCTCTTATAAAAAGTGCCTCTTTACAACTATCAGAGATTGCCATGTATTCAGCCTCTGTGCTGGAGAGAGCAACAGTCTTTTGCTTTCGACTTTCCCAAGAAATCAATGAATTACCTAGCTTAAAAATAAAACCAGTGAAAGATCTACGATCAAGTTCATTCCCACCCCAATCAGCATCTACATGAGCAGTTACATTCAAACCACTCTTCTGAAAAACTAACCTATAGTTCAGCGTACCTTTAAGATAGCGAAGAACGCGCTTCAAAGCTTTCCAGTGAGTTTCAGTGTGACACTCATTGAATTGACTGAGCATACTCACCGCATGAGCGGTATCTGGTCGGGTGCACACTGCTATGTACATGAGACAGCCAAGCAAATTTCTGTAATGAGAATTTTCACTTTTATGATCACACTTTGGTAATTTGATTCCTTTTTGTAGTGGAGTTGCAGCTGGTTTGCAATCTGTCATTTTGAACTTCTCCAATATCCTTTTTATGTATCCGACTTGATCGAGTGTAATTTTATTCTCACTTTTAATTACTCTCATCCCAAGGATATGGTGTGCAGGTCCAAGATCCTTCATTTCAAATGTGTTCATAAGTTCACGTTTCACTTTATCCTTTAAATTTGAATTGCTAGAAAACAATAAAATATCATCAACATAAAGTGCAATTATTAACAATTCACTTTTAGTTTTCATGTAAAATACACATGGTTCTGAAGATACCCTTTTGAAGTGCATTTTCTCTAACAATACTTCATTTATCTTCTCGTACCACATTTTGGAAGCTTGTTTTAAGCCATAAATAGCCTTATTTAATTTATACACATAATCTTCCTTACCTTTTTCAATGAAGCCATCTGGTTGCTCCATAAATACATTTTCGTTTAGATCTCCATTCAAAAATGCAGTTTTAACGTCAAGATGATCAATGTCCATGTTGAATTCAGCAGCAATAGCGAGTAGAGTTCTAATAGTTGAGTGTCTTACCACTGGTGAAAAAGTTTCCTCATAGTCGATTCCGTACTTCTGTGAATAACCTTTTGCTACCAGCCGTGCTTTGTATTTCAAAAGTTTACCATTCAGGTCTCTCTTCTTTTTAAAAACCCATTTGCACTTAATTGGTTTCTGGTTTTTCGGTTTCTCAACTAAAGTCCAACATTTGTTGTAGTTAAACGATTTATACTCATCTGACATAGCTTTAGTCCATTCAGTTGCTTCGTTTCCTGACAACGCTTCTTGAACTGTTTCTGGTTCATCATCATCATTGCACAACTTTTTAACTAACAAAACAGACATTTCAGCCTCATCGAGATCTTCATATTCTGATGAACTTGATGTCATCTCATCCAGTGTTGAGCTTCCTGGAACGTACGTAGGATCCGCAGAACTATTTGATTCTATAGTTGTGTCAATCTCACTATCTGAATCATTCACTGTAATTGTGGTCGACCGTGTTTTTGGTTGGTCATCAGAAAACTGTGGTCTTACGGTGGATGGTTCAGACTGGCTCGGCTCAGGCCGTTCGTCTTGCTGTGAGTACCTGTCACCATCCAGGATTGATTCTGGGTCATGCAAAACACTCACAGGTTTCTTCGAATTATCATTTTGAGGAAACTCAATTAACTCAGAGTCAAAATTATCATCATGTAATCTATTATTCTGAAATTTATTTTCCAAGAAAATGACATCTCTAGCTTTGACACACTTATATGATCTATCAGGGTCTAACAGTCGATAACCTTTAGTATCCTCACAATACCCAACAAAAATATGCTGCTTGGATTTCGAATCCAGTTTGTTTCTAATCGGTTTCACAGCATAGGCAGTACAGCCAAAAATACGTAAATGACTAACATCTACCTTTTTATTCTTCCATTTTTCTTCAGGTACTTGTCCAATTAGAGCCTTAGTTGGTGTCCGGTTTTTGAGATACACGGCGGTATTTACAGCTTCCGCCCAGAATTTGTTATCCAGGCCGGCATCCCTTAGCATACATCTGACTTTCTCAACAATGGTCCTGTTCGCTCTTTCTGCCACACCGTTTTGTTGAGGAGAATATGGAACCGTTGTGTGATGTTTGATACCCCTTTCTTTCAGATAAGCCTGTAGTTTAGAATTGACAAATTCACCACCATTGTCACTGCGAAGAATTTTAATTTTGTGGTTAGTTTCATTCTCCACAGAAACTTTAAAATTCTTAAAGTGTTCAAAAACTTCATCTTTATTATGCAAAAAATAAACAAATGTTTTCCTACTGAAATCGTCTATAAATATCAGAAAATATTTTGCACCACCAATAGACTGCGTTGGCATTGGTCCACATAAATCTGTGTGTACTATTCCTAATAACTGTGTGGCTCGTGTGTATGACTTTTTAGGAAAGGGAGCACGGGTTTGCTTTCCTTCGATGCATGCCACACAAGGATTAAAAACATTTGAATTATATTTAATACCTGTGACCATACCTTTATTCATCAGTGCCATACTTCTGGAGTTCAAGTGGCCAAGTCGACGATGCCATATTTCCTGTGACTTCTCTTCTACTGTACCTTTTGAGCTAGATGAAGAAATCATTACAGTCATTTCACTAGACTGTACTTCTTTGTTAACTGTACTGTAAGAAGCAAAATTGTTATTACCTGCCCCCCCACACAAAGGCTGATCAATGGTATCAAGTTGATATATACCATTCCTAAGAGTGGCAGTTGCCAAAACTTCATCCTCATCAGATACAATACATTTCTGGTTACTAAATGTTACTGTATAACCTTTATTTACTAAACAACTAACAGAAAGTAAGTTTCCTGAAAGATTAGGTACAAAGTAAACGTCTCTAATGGTTCTCGCACAGTCTTGCAATTTGACACGAACATTACCTTGTCCAGCTGTTGGTAAATTATCACCGTTGGCAACACTTACTTGTGATGTATTTTCTTCATTAAAATCACAAAAAAGTTCTCGATTATTGCACATATGGTGTGATGCACCGCTGTCCACATACCAAACACCACGCTGGATACTAACTGAGAGTGCCGTTAACAGAGCTTTTGATGGTCTATCCTTATCAGACTTCTTGTCTTTTTCTGGCTTCTTATTAAAATTCCTCGGGCAGTCCTTTATTAAATGTCCTGTTTTCTTACATTTATAGCATTTTGGTGCTTTTCTAGTTGTTGCAAATGCCATGGTACCTTCAGTATTATTCCTGCGGTCATATTCTTGTAATAATTTAACTTTGACCATGTCACTCGACAACTTTAAATTTGAATTTTCAAGTGCCATAATGAGTGGATCATAATTACTTGGTAACCCGCTGAGCATGATGACAGCCAAGAATTCATCATCCAGAGATGAATTGATATCATGCAATTGTTGAGATAGTTCCTGCAGTCGGCCAAGGTAGCTTTCCATGCTATTATACTCTGACAGTTTAGTACTGAACAACGTTCTCAACAGACCTAGTCTTCGGCACAGCCCTTTATCCTCATAGGCTTTGCTCAGGTTGTTCCACGCCTCACGTGCATCTTTTGCGTTCCTGACGTGGGGAAATGCACTCGTTTGAACCGACAAACATATTCTCGCTAGTGCCTTCTGCGATTTTTTCATATCTACATCGCTACGTGTTTTTTCTTTTTGCTCACCATCGATAGTGTCCCAGAGGTCTTCATGGATTAGTATCATCTTCATACAAAACTTCCATGTCGAATAATTTTCAATACCTTTGAGTTTCTCGATGCTTTGCATTGGTGAATTATTTCCAGCCATTTTTTCCGCATGAATACGTAGAAGTTATAATTAATTTTTCTTCTAATTTCGTATTTTACGTGAAATATTAATATAGCCGTGTTAATTTCGGCATCCTGGGCCCATAACCTGATAGATTAATGTCGGAAATGCAAACACCAAAAAGATGAGAAAAGATTTTTAATCCGTATGTTAATACATTCGAGAACGTTCCAGAAGCAAGTGAGAGATGTCAATCTTTTTTTTTTAAAACTATACAGCTACGGAACATTCTTTAAGACCCAATAATTAAACATTTATAGAGTAAACATTATGTGAGACCCAATTCATAATTATTTCACTTATGACATTGTGTTTATAAAGACAGCTCTAATAGTTTTGATATAAGTTCCTAGTTGTTATACATTTTTGGAGAGCTGATAAAACGGTTATGTTTTTAAAATAATCTGCAGGACAAGTTTCGTATAGATTTTTTTTGTTTTTAAGGCATTTTTGTGGAAAAATAATCAAATTTTTTTTTTTAAATAATATCTTTTTATAGAAATTTATAATAGGATGACTTTTATTATGAGACAATCAAAACTTAAATCTTAGTAATAATCTAAGTAAACGAATACCGAGTAACAAAAAAGGGTTAATATTAGATTAAAAACACAGTGACAATTAAAGGAATTAAAAAAAAAATTATAAGTCATAACTGAAATTAAGCCATGGTGAATTGTACTTTAAAGACTTGAACTTTGTCCCCCAAAGTTAGTTACGGTGGGGACCATAAACAATTCCTGCTGCTTTCCGAACCATGCAATGTCATGGTTTGGCGCGATTGAGTAAGAATGTTAAGATCCGTATCCGCATACGATCTACATTTTTAACGATCCGGCACATCATCTCAGCGTACGAAGCGTAGCGTATTCCATACGATTTCGATTTAAACTATGTCTGACCCTCCTCGTGACAGCGGTGCGATGCGAGCGCTGGCGTGCGTGGGGCGGCGCGTGCTGGGCGAGGGCGGCGAGGGGGGCGCGGGCGGCGAGGGCGGCGAGGCGCGGTGGGCGCGCGCGGCGCTGGCGGCCGTGGCCGTGGCGGCCAAGCGCGGCGCCGACCGAGCCGTCGCCGACCGGCTCGCGGCGCTGCCCGACGCCGTCAAGCAGGTACTGGGGGGACTCGCACTCGCTGCCCGACGCTTTCTACGGGGGTGTAGCTATCATAGGGAAATTGGAGTACGACCAGTGCGGTCAGGAGCCCGATGGGCGCTCATTCACCTAGGGATTCGTCGTTCGCAGGCCGCGCGCAAGCCGAAGTGCGGTATCCTGAGCTTCATACCGGAGTTGGAGGAGATGAGTGCGGTGTGCGAGGAGATATTCGCGCGGGGTCGTCGAGCCGATCTCGATCGCTGGTACCTGTCCTTGGCGACGGCCATGTTGCGCGCGATCCAGCAGGCGGAGCATCCCCGCACCCCCCGCGCCGTCGTGCAGCTCGAGAACTACCACAGACTGCACGCGTGCGTGAGCGCGCTGCGCGTGCCCGCTTTGGATGCGCTGCGACGGGACGCCAAGGCGCGCTACGCGGACGCGCTGCGCCACTACGTGACGCAGTACTTCGGGCGACCTCTGGAGAAGCTCGCGCAATTCTTCGAGGGCGTGGGCGAGGCGGTGGCGGCCGGCGTGCGCGAGGACGAGGTGTGCTACCGCGCCGCCTTCAGCAAGCACGAGCTGCGCCGCCTGCTGGGGCTCTACCCCGCACACGAAGGTACGTCACGCTGCACGACGGTGAACGGATACGCTCCTCGATGCAACGTTGAGCATTTAAATTTTTATGTGCAGTGCGTAAATCGTTGCATCGTCTGTACCGAACTGTGGAGAAACACCTGAGCGAGGAGGGCGGCCTACTGCAGGTGGTGTGGCGCGCCATGCAGGAGGAGTTCATCGCGCAGCACGTCGCGCTACAGGTGAAATTTATAATTAAATCACGAAGCAGGATAAACGAGTTCAACTTTACGTTAGTGATATTCCGTCGTGCAGGCGCGCATTGCGGCGTGCTACCCGGGTGCGGGGCTGACGCTGCCGCTGAGCACACAAGACATCCTTGACGCCTTCTCCGACATCGCGCGCGAGCACTGAACATATTATTTCTATGAGAGCACATCACGCTTCAGCTATACATAGGGTGACTTATGTTTATATTTATTGATTTGACAAGAGATATTTTTCACCAAAATGATGTAAGAACTGGTTTTTTATAACTTGATAATTAAGTGCAAGTATTAATATTATTAAACATATTATGTAACTGTTTTTACTGCTTTAATTAAGAAAGCGTTTATTTCAAATTAAAATGTATATTCGAAACTTTGTTGATTAAATGTTTATAAAATTGTACATTTGCCTGTATTTATTTAAATCACCATGATTTGATTTTTTGCAAATTTTTTTACATGCAGTTGATTGAGGGTCTTAACTTGAAAGTGAAACTGACTATTTGAATAATAATCATAAATATAATGTTGAGTTAACAACTTTGAAATTGACCTGTTTCTTTTTAAAAACAAAAAGATTTATATTTAATAAAATATTATGTACACTGATGGACTCATAAACGGCATAAAAGTTCAGGATTACTTTCGAATTAATATTTTTAGTAAGTAAGCGAGTTTTTTAAATTAAACTAAATAAAAATGTCGAGGCTATCCACAAATTATAAACAAAAAAAAAAAAACAAAATTTAAAAATAGAACTCCATAAATTTAAAATTATAAGCGGGAAAATTTAATTTATGCATAGTCTCATAGTCATAATTTCGATAAAAGGGCCAATGGAACATGGTTCGTTAAAACGGTAGAAGAGGTGGATCGACAGCACAACACTATATAACAGAGGTTTTAGAAGCTCACGTGGTACCTTAAGAGTAGAACAATATTCCGCAAGACCGTTTAATAACCCTAATCTGATCTATGCGGAACTGATTACAATCTGTAATAGGGGCTTGTGGAGGCAAAACACGTTATTAAAAGAAAACAAACCTGTGCTTCTATTTTTTTTTATTGTAACCTCTAGAGATGTCTCGAATAAAACTTTGGACGATTAGTCGACTAACCGACAAGTTGGTTGTACAAAGACCGACAAATCTGCCAAGCCGATCACAATTGGATAATGATTCACGTAAAATCAAGTGTAACCAGTGACAAATGGTAATTTATCTGAAATTCACTTAATGTAATTCCTCCTATATACATTTTATATGTATATGTATAATAAAAGAAGCCAGTTAGTTGGCACTCTTTGTTGAATAGTCGCACAAATGCGGCCGGATAGTCGGCTTTACCAACTCGTTGGAACATCTTTAGTAAAAACCAATTTTTATTACTTTTATTGTTTTCGTTAAAAAAATTGAGTGGTCCTTTCCAGTATATTAACAAAGACTTAAGAATATGATACTACATTGTTATGAAGTTAACAAACTAAACTATAGGTTTCAATTTAAAATTGTATAAAAAGTATGAATACTTAGTTAAAATATTTATTTCAAAGACATCTTGAATACTGATGCAGATTATTAGTCTGTCAATGTAGTTAAATGTAACTTAAATCTAATGAAACATATGACGTTATATTACCAGAAATAAAAAATAAGGTGATATAATTGCATACTTAGTTAACCCCACATCTCAATCTATGTTTTTTACAATTTTCATATTAGTTGCTTTACCTTTAAGCAGAATGTGTTTGCTCATTAGAAGGTACTTATAGGTCAAATATAAGTCATGATAATATTTTAAGCACTATATTTAAATTAACTAGCCATTAAATCACATTTCAAACAAGTTAACAATGTTTAATCCAAAGATTTTGGTGGAGCGTAGTTAAGGTAAAGAAGTCCTGATGCTTTTGCCTGAAACAGAAAATACATTTAATTACAATCAAAATCAAAATTACATAGAAAATGTATATAGATATATATATTGTTGAAAAAATATTGAAACTTACAAGGATCACAGATCCCACACTGAAAGCAATTCCGAAGAGGAGGATGGAGTTGTAGCGACGCTGGTTAGCATCATATTGTGCCTGCCAAGATCCTTGAGGTACGGGCAGCTCATCCATACTGGGTGGCTTGAAGTCATGTCCGGCATGGTAGCGGCGAACTAGGGACCGAGACAAAATTGATTTATTTAATATCAATATTAAGCTTTCAAGTACAGAAAATTGTATTTTATGTTAAGAAAGATTGAGACACCCGTCTCAATAGGTTACTTAGAGTGATATTTTGTCAATGTAAAGCTAATAATAGTATCAAATAATGATAACAAGTGAGAATCGACAAACATCTGACTACCTTTGTGTGAATCTTAAATTTTGAATCTTTTTTATAAAATAAGTCAAAACGTAAATATTATTCTTCAAAGACCTAACTGGCAATTGAAAATAGAGTGATAGAAAATACAGGTACTATGGGCAAACTATTGACAGATAACAGGTTTTAGGTTATTTTAAGTGTTATGTAACATGGATTATGTGTACTCATATATGAAAGGAGAAATGCATAGTGACATCATAATATACCGACGAATTACCTTATTTAAAGATTTAATGAAACTATAGAGATAGAAAATAAGTAAATGGATTTATTTAATATAAAAATTGTCGTTAACTCTTACATACCAGTCTGTTGCATTAAACGGGAAATAATGGGTCGTGAAGCAAGCATTTTAAGATTTTTTTGATTAAACTTCGGAATCCGTAACAATACTTCACTAGTAAGAAGCACAGGACGTCGGGCGACCAAATCGATGTTATCTGTTTTTGTCGAATCAATGTTTCACTATTTGCAGCCCACAGAGGCACAGACTGCATTCTGTCAGTCTTTAGTCTATGCACTCATATAATACGTACTAAAAATAAATAATGAAAAATTAATATTTATTATAAAGGATTATTTTGTGAAAAAGTAATGTAGTTATTTCTTAATATTAATTGTGATATTCTTAAGTCGAGATTTGTAAAGCATAATTTCTATTTTAAGCATTTTATAAAGCGTAATCTTGGGATATGAATTAAATGTTTTATTCAAACAGCCTCATGCATTTGACATTTGTAAAATAATATCAAAAATCTTAATTTAATGAAGTAGTTAAGTATGTTTTATTTGCATGCCTATATAAATAAATAGCAAACCTTCAACTAGCTATAACTATAAGGTGTTTTATCTTTGAAAGCAGAGTTTGCTCTACTTCACGTACGATCTAGAAGTCAATTGTAATTGAAGTAATTACATTATTTTACTTGTAATATTTAATTTTAGATTTAAACTATAATTTAATTGCACTTATAAACTTAATATGCGTTAGCGTTATGAAACGAATAATATTATCTTAATGTTGTTAGTAGAGTCGAGTTATGCTTAGGTATGTGTCGTCACAATGAGACGTATGTCCGTAGAGAGGGAAATGATGCCAACGAACGAATTCTTAAATACCAGTCTCGATGTGGATAGCGTGAAGTAAGCACGACGGACGATGCGCTCGTATCTCCGTTTACTTTCCTTTGTTTACAAGTCGATCGTAAACGAGCACGGTTAAATCAAATCGTACAACAGTATTGTATTAAATAAGTTAGGTGCAGTGAAATGCTGAGTGGTAGTGTGTATTCAAATGTATGGTATGATAATAAATTCAACTGATGGTACGAGAGGTCGTTGTCTGTGAAAAAATATGGAGTGGTTGAAGAGTCTGGTGGGGCGCAAGGATCGTACGGAGGGTGCGAATGCGTTGGACACTGGGGATGCGCTGGAGTCAGCGCAAGAACGGCGCGAGCGGTGGCGCAGCGTCTACGTCATATACTTCACCATGTTTCAGATGTCCCTCGGGTTCAGCATCGTCCTGACGGGCGTCTGGCCATACCTAGATAAGGTGAACCAACACTAATGGTCTCAATCATGGCACATTTTCTTATTTTTTCGAGTTGAGTCATTTGTATTTAAAAGTTTTTATAGTTTTGATTATATCAACTCATAATTAAATATAGATGTATTTATGATGACATTTTATATAATTATTAATAACAAGCAATAGAATATAATATTTACGACGGTAATTAGTTACGATACAACAAGTAATTATCGTAATATGTAGGTAAACAATAAAAACACAGGCGCTTCGACCTAATTATTGTAACAAAACACATCAGTAACGATAAGATTATTGATAACAAATTCTTATCACAGGTAACATTTAAACTGTATTCATAAACTAAGCTACTGGGTCCTGATTTGAACAATAATTTAAATACAATCATACATACATATACCTATAGTAAAGTAGAGGCCTACTTAAGTTTGGTTTGCCCCGGATTCACGATAAAATAGCTATCTCGATTGCTACGGAACGTGTACGTGGTATATACAATTGACATCAATATGAAAAGCTAATAATATGGAATTATTAAAGCAAAATAATGTGACGACCTCGCGTTAAAGTGGTTAGTTACGTCTGGTTATTTATCGTCAGACAATCTGATATCAAATAAAATCCCTCAAGCGTTAAGGATTTATTACAATTAGCAGAAAGAATTAGCTTTTAAATATACAACATCTCGTGCAAAGTTAATCATCCTAAAGTTAAACGATTAAAGTTTTTCCACGGTTTTCTGTAATCTTTGTCACACACAATTAACTAAAATACAACAGAAAAATGCTGTAGAATAATAAAAGTTATTTTTAATGAATGTAAAGTAAAATGTAAAGTGTAATTCCTCAGTTTGAAAAACGATACGAACTATTAGATTTAGGGCACGTAGTCAAATGCAATCAGAGGTGATAAAAACAAAGGCAAGGCAAAGTTCGCGGTTCGAGCCGTCGGCGTCGTCGTTGCGTCGGTGTCCCGCGTCGCGCGCGCTGCACTCGGATACGGCGGCGGCATTGCAGCACAACGTTATCATAATGTATTATTAGAAGCGTTTAAATAAAAATAAACTTATCCACGTGTACACTCTTTTAGGAAAGAGCCCGTGGTTTTATAACATGCATCTCACTCCATTTTCAGAGTCATTTCATGCTCTGTTATACTAAATTAGGAGCTGTTAATTGTCCAAAATTGATCATAATTATATATACCAATTTATTTGTCGATGGTCAAAACTAAACTTAAATATTGTACACCCATAGTAGGTAAGCTTCATTTAGACAACTTATCTTTATTTGTATTCATAATTAAACATAAATTTGTGTTGCTGTGTAGAGAGTATTTGCAAGCACAAGATTCCATGGTATGGTATGGCAGTCTTCATTCTTGACAGAAAAACCTCATGGCAGACCTCATGGCAAAACCTCTTTTTATTGGCATTTCCCCGTGAAATGCAACGAGGAAATCTTTCTACGTGCTATCTATTCAAGTTGACTGCAAAATATTTATAACATTGTGGTTTGTGAAGTAAGTAGAATTCAACAATCAAACTGCACATCAATAACGACAACTTTTCGATTTAATACTAGGTTTGTTTTTATAACGAGCCGTCATAGAAATGTACAATGTAGTTAAATTCTGTAATTTTCATTTACAGTATATAAGTAAACTAAAGTAGTACTCAACTACAATACTGTAATTTTAATTAATTCTATTAATTTTTAGCCAGCCGAGCTGCCAGGTTATTGACTAGGTTCTTTTACTTCGTACCAATCCAACCAATTTTCATATGCAAATATACAATAGTTCATCACCGAGCTAGAGTGTTATTGTTATAGGTATGCATTCTGAAAAGAAGGCCACCTGATGGTTAGTGGTCACCGACGCGCGTAGTCATTGGCATTATAAGAAACATTAACTCTCTATGATTATCTATGAACTAAGATGTTTGGTCCCTTGTGAGTGCTTACTCGGTTTTCAAACCGGATCTCGACTTATTTAATTGAGAGTGCAAAAATTTGTATATTTTATAGCTTTTGTATAGCTTACAGCTGTTTGAAACCGCCTTCGATGTAAGCACATACTTATATCTCGTTACCGCGTAACACTTACTAGTCGTCTTTTCTCGCGGGTGAAATTAGGGTTTTATCCCAAAATATTAGAATATGTTCCTATAAAGCATTTAATATGCTCGGACCGTAGAGCATCATAGTGCACGGCTCACGTGTATTTGACATAGATATATTGTATTAGGTCTAAATCGCCAAATGCTGAATTAGTTATGTTATTTATCGTGATAAGGATTAATATCGCGAGTAAAATAACTCGCAATACTTCATCTAAGTTTTTCATTTTTTTACACAAATATATTGTACCTATCTATAAAGTCATATTATGTTGACGCGAACATGTCTGCAGACAAACGAGAGATCTGTAATTCTTCATACAAAGTTATCTTTGATGTCAAATTCAGCAAAGTGTTGGCAGCATTCGCTTGGCAAGTATCTCTACGCTTACGTTGTCGTATAACTTAAAAGCTATTTAACTTATGAGTATTATTAGAGTATTGTAACAAATTACCACAACAAAAGAATTTTAAGTTTTTGATAATCCCGAAAATAGAAACAAATATTTTTATGTGCACAGTTTTGAAGAATGGCCAGTATGAGTATGACCGGAATCTGCCGGGAGGACGTCATCGTTGCTATGGGAGTATTACGACGAGATAATGAATCATTAAACAATTTAAAAATATTTTAATTTGTTATACTTTATTTTTGTCAGAAATACACATTCATAAATATCGTTATTTTAATTAGAAAAAAATATATTGCACACCATAAAGCTCGTATAAAGTTTTAAATAGTTTATTTGACAAATGTCTTACAAATGTAAAATGATTCTTTTTACTTGCGCGTCCGGCCGTTCGTGGCACTGTGACGTGGTCGCACGAGTGAATTGGGAAATTGCTTTTAAAAATAGTCAGCGCGTACCTTTGTAGGATGTTATAATTTCATAAATAAGACGAAACTGACACGAACGAGAGTTCAGTTAAAATACACAAAATATAATGTATTTGACAAAAAAATATGGCCATTTCATAAAAATATTATGGCATATTATAGTACGATGTCATAAGTATTCATTAATAATTTATGTTCAATATCACGCTGTATACAGGGTTATTGGTAATTCGAAGTATTCCCGTTAGGAGGTGATAGGGGTGACTATTTGCGATAGTTTTAACCCCCATAAGCATGATGCAAAAGTGTGGTTCACTTTTTGAGTTATCGCGTTTTTTAGATTTTTTCAAAATAAGTCCAAAATGCAACTTCAAAAATTTATTTAAAAAAAAATATTAATTAAAATCTACTTTTTTCTTCTGATTTATAAAAACGATTAAACACTGGATAATTTTTAATATTTAAACAATAATTATCGGTCCAAATTTAAAAATGCGAGACGGAAAACAATATTATTTCAATATTTTTTTTATTTTTTTCCATCAAATATGCCTGAAAAACAAAAAAAAACATTATGAAACTTGTTCTGCAGATTATTTTAAAAACATAATCGTTTACTTAGCTTTCCGAAAATGTATAAAAACTATGAATTTATTTCAAACCGAAATAAAATGATCAGAAAGGACGCTGGTGGAAATTTGTATTCGAACATGACCGAATTCGTACTAAAGGTCGCTCTTTAAAATTCCCACAAAATTGATTTAAAATAATAACCAATGTAAAAAAACTTATTTATTTACTTAACTTACTTACTTAATACAAATTTAAAATAAAATTTAGATACATAAACAGTAGGTAAGTTACAATTGAGATATTTTGTAATTTAGCCTAGTTCTTGCTCGAAGTAACTTCCCTTATTGCGAACGTAAAGTCGCATTCTTTTTCAAAGTTGTGACTAACTACCGAACTAGTCAAATTATTCCGCATTGTATTTGAAGCGTTCATAATTCTTATCTTGATTTCTTCCGCGGATGACACAGGCGAGACGTCATAAACTAGGGATTTCATGTGACCCCAAATATAGAAATCAACCGGCGTTAAGTCCGGACTCCTCGCGCTAGTCGAGGGTTATAAGTAGAGTCGTTCATCTCTTTTTTTATACTCAACTGAGTTCATTAATTTAGAGCCTAGTTGCTCACCTATATTTGTATAAATTATTTTAATGTTTCCATGTATTTTAAAGATATTACAATTGCATTGTTGGCAATAATTAATTACCTTTTAAAGGTAAATTCATTAGCTATGTATTAAATTTGTAAACAATACATTATGACTAAAACAAAATTTAAAGTTTAGTTATAAAATAATATTGAAATTCTGTTCGTTTTCAAAGTATAAAGTCGGATGACATGTTCATTTTGTCTTAAAATATTGCAGCTCCAGCCCGGCTCGAGTAAGGAAGCGCTAGGTCTAGCGGTGGGCGCCAGTCCTCTAGGGCAGCTGGCCGCCTCACCGCTACTCGGGCTGTGGGCAAACCGGGCAGGCAGCGCTCGCGCACCCATGCTGGCGACGCTAGCGTTGTTCGTGCTAGCATCCACGTTGTACGCGCAACTTCACCTCACTCGACCACACGCGCATCACTGGATGCTAGCAGCCCGGGCTCTCGTTGGAATCAGCTCTGGTAAAGTATTTACTTACTCATTGACTCGATGTAATATAATTTTTGTCATGATGAATAAGTGGACCACCCAAACGATGTGATGACGATACTATATAGAAATCATTTCGGAAAGACAGAAATATAAATAATTAAATATAGTGTACTTACTATGTACTTAATTGTTTCGACAAAAGGAAATATAGTCGCAAGCGATTAAATTGTCATTATTAACCGGTAGATAAATGCATGAAATTATTAAAACCAGTTTGTGTTTGATGCAGAAAATTTAAAAACTGCTTTTTACAATCGGCCCGCGAGGCCGAACGAGCTGAAGATTAAGTAGTTTCAGAAAAAAAACGTCCTGTAATCACCGGGCAATCATGTTTGTCATGACCATATATTATTCAATGTTTGTTCGTAACGAATTCTCTGACCTCGATGTATACGATTAAGTTCTCGTACAGAGGCTCCAATACATAACTAATATTAAATTATCAGGATACTTTGTTATTCAGCTATGTGGTTTTATTGTTATTTAAACTTCAAAATCAATATCCAGCTTAGAAGCATTAAACTATCTTATTGATTATTAAAATATTGAACTGATATTCCAAAATAGACAGAATCCTGAGAAGGCTCGATGAAAGAAACTCAGCGACGGTTTTTAATTTTTAGATAATCACAAATGTTTTTTTAGAATGAAGAGTTATTTATATTATAAACGGCCTGAAGGCGTGGCGGGGTTTCATTTCCAAGGTCTGTTATCACCGAAAGTCTTTAATTTTATAATTACCTTAGCGTTAGCACATAAAAATATTTATTAGCTAGACCTCTTTCAAATCTTTTTAATAAAATCCTCCAAGAGTAAATAGTACCTGCGAAATGGGTGGAGTCAAGAATAATACTCCTTTATAAAAAGGGCGATGCATCAGACATGAGTAATTACCGCCCTATAAGCTTACTCCCAACTATGTATAAATTATTCGCATCCTGTTTTAATAAGAGAATAGAGACAGAGATAGAGAAGTACCAACCCGTGGAACAGGCAGGATTCCGAAAAGGTTTTAGTACAATCGATCATATCCATACTCTAGAACAAGTAATTGAAAAACATCAAGAACGCCAACAACCCTTATACCTAGCTTTTATTGACTATGCCGAAGCCTTTGACTCCATATCGCACGACAGCTTATGGCAAGCCCTAGAACAGCAAGAGGTTCCCAAAACTTATATAAAGATCCTAAAAGATATCTACAGCAAAAGCGTAAGCCGTGTAAAACTAGACAGATTGGGGCCAATAATCAATATACGTAGAGGCGTGAAACAGGGTGACCCGCTATCACCTACAATATTTATAGCAGTTCTACAACACATTATGAAAGACCTGGACTGGAAACAAAAAGTATTAACATCAATGGGGAATACCTTAATAACCTTAGATTTGCTGATGATATAATTCTCTTCTCAAAATTAGCTAAGCAATTAGAAGAAATGATAACAGATCTATGTGAAAAAAGCAACTGTATAGGATTACAATTAAACACATCCAAAACTAAAGTAATGACCAACTCAATCCAAACACCTATATTAGCCGATATTTCACAGAGTCTAGAATATGTAAACAACTATATATATTTGGGGAAAACCATTTCATTCAGTAATTCCAGACACAAGGACGAAATTGATAGAAGAATAAACAAGACATGGACTAAGTTCTGGAGTTTAAAAGAAATAATGAAATCAAAACTACCCTTGAAACTGAAAAAGAAAATTATGGATGGCTGTCTGCTTCCCTGCATGACATACGGATCACGAACTTGGATATACAATAACTATGCAAGGGACAGAATACAGAAGACCCATCGTGCGATGGAAAGGAGTATTCTGAATGTAAGATTGAAGGATAAACCGAAATCAGAAGAGATACGCAAAAAAACCAAAGTGATAGATGCTCTCCAACATATGAAACGACTGAAATGGAAATGGGCTGGTCACCTAGCAAGATCGACTGATGGAAGGTGGACAAAATTTGTCACAAGCTGGTCCGGTCCTAGTGGCATGAGAGCCAGAGGGCGCCCTAAAGAAAGATGGGTAGATGAAATTTAAAAAATTGCTGGAATAGACTGGATGAAAAGGCTTTATTATTATTATTATAGCACACAAAAGTTCTTTAACGGTTTTTATAACGAAATCAAAATCAAAACGTACTTTATTGAAGTAGAGAAGTACTGTAGGTAACCCTTTTGAATGATCATTTTGCAAATATTAAGTGAAGCTACCAGTCCTAATCTACATTCTACCGAGAAGAACCGGCAAGAAAAGCAGTATTTACTCTTTTCCAACATTTAAAATACAAAGTTACGTTAACAGTATATGTATGTTTGTAGTATATCACAAATCCTGCCTGGATGTCAACAAGTATTAGCTTAACGCTTTTTCATCGTCTATATAATCTTGCGTTGAATAATATGCGTTTTTTATTAATTTATTCTATTAAAAAATATTTGAAATTATGAATCGGAAAAGTTAAAAATATCTGTCTTATTATACTATAGTATAGATACGGAAACCAAACTATAGATTTTTTTTGACTAATCACTAACCCTGTGTAGTCGGCTGAAAGGAATTACAAGGTTATGTTTGTTCCATATAAAATTAATATTTTACGAACATACATTATAAAGTATGTATTGATTGGCGACAGTGAATTCTTCTTTTTCATAGTCTTATTCTCAGTCAACCTTATAAATTTAAATACTTCGCGCATTCAATAAACAAGACAATTTTGCAAATATATTTAGATTCGGATTTTATACTTTATAACATCTCTACAATACGCTTACATTCGGCTCCTGATTCACCTAACAAGTCACTTCCTCGGCGGCGCGCGAGAAAGTGACTTGATAGTTGGTAATTTGGTACGTCTAACAAATTGTCGACGCTGCTTGTGCTCACGTCAGAATGAACCTTCAATTTCCTTTAATTTAAATTAATGTCAAATGTTTATACAAAACTATATAATATACGCAGTACTTAAATACGTTTTGATACATAACATTTGTTTTTATTTCGATGATTACAGTATAAAGTACTTGATGTTTCATATTATCACATATTATTTACTCAGTTGAATGAAGAATAAATAAATTATATGACTAATGATAGAACGTTACTTGAACCTTGTATGTATTTTGTTTGTTGTGCTTCAATAGTCTTCCATCCATTCCATTGTTATACTTCCAGCAAACGTCGCAGTGGCGCGCTCGTACTTGTCGGCTGCCACTCGCGAAAGTGAGCGGACACGTGCCGTGGCGGGGGCCTCGCTGGCGCAGGTGCTGGGTTTCGTGGTGGGGCCGGCGATGCAGGCCGCCGCCGCACCTCTGGGTCCCGGTGAGCCGTACCCACCTCCCGGCTCCTACGTCCAGCCACTGCGCCTCGACATGTACACTGCTGCCGGCTGGATCAATGCAATACTGGGCCTCATCAACTTTGTACTCTTTCTGCCTTTTTGCTTCAAAGAGAAGAAAATCGCAGCTCGAGAAGCAATGCTCGCCCAAGGGAAAGAATCGGGTGAGACAGGCATTTGTATTATGTAGAACTCTACAATGGGACTTTTTTTGGATGTATTCATTGATATTAAAATATTTTAAACACTCATAAATAATAAAATATTTTAGTAATTAGTTAAATAATATAAATAAATACATAAAAATATGTCCTAATAGAGAAAGAAGCTTTAAAGGCGATTAAACCAGACTACGTGAGTAGTTGGACGCTGGTTGCTGCATTTTTCGTGCTCGTGTTCAACTTCGTACTGTTGGAGACCCTGGCCACGTCGCTGACTATGGACCAGTTCGCGTGGAGCAAAAAACAGGCGTTGGAGTACATGGGCGCGCTCATGAGCGCTGGGGCTCTTGTTGCCTGCGCGGTGTTTGCACTCATTGCCCCACTCACGAAGATTTTTGAAGAGAGGTACATAGGTCTTAACAATATTCGTTTTAACTTTAAATTAAAATTGAACCTAAACTCACCACGTTCCGTTTAAAGTAACGGATTATTCATGTACCCGTCTAGTCTATGTCGGAGTGCGCATGTACCGGTGGCGTTAAGTTGGTAATAAACTTTTAAAATTAACGTTTTGGTTTTACGTACTTGGTTCTATGTGTTAATGCAATGTAGGTTTGAATGTTTTCAAACGGTTTCTTTAAAAATAATGTTAGCAGACCTCACGATACGTGATATGACGTTTTATTATTGTATCAAAATATTCTTTAATCAAGTAGGCCATAAAAGCACTTTAGAATAGTCATTCTACCGTGTTGAATTGCTTTTCGTTTAAAGCTACCATCGGCTCGTAAAGTAGATTTTACCGAGAGGAACCGGCAAGAAACTCTGTAGTTACTCTTTTCCACCATTTCAATTAAAGTATATGTCAATAAAGTACAATTTAATTTATATATATTCTGCTTGGATATCAACAGATATCAACAGATTAGTCCACACTTTTTTATTTCTAATATAATCTTGTATCGAGTAATATTAACAATTTAACTTATTTAACAATGTTTTATGATATAAGATTTAAATTGATTTTGACATTCATTTATATCTCTAATTTATATTCATAAAACTTTTAACAGAGCGTTGTTGCTGTGGGGCGGATTTCTTCTAACGGGCATGGCTTCCGTATTCTGCATTCCGTGGGGCCCGGGTCCTCCTCCGCTGGCGCCGGAGTCACTGGAGGCGGGAGGCGGGTGTCCGCAGAGTTCACAGCCTTGGTGTGCCACCTCTCGTGGAATCTCGCTCACGCAGTTTCTGCTGGGTTACACGTGCGTCTCCATCGGGTACCCCTTGGGCGTTACGCTCATTCAGACCATTTTCTCAAAGGTATTTATGTCACTCATATGTGGAGTGTCACGTGTGTTCATTTTGCTCTCTATGTCGTCACACAGTCAACTCGTACTGCTCGCTTCCCAAATAAAATTAAATAAATAATTTTAACATTTTACATCCCATAATTTAGATCGGATAAACGAAATGAGTTCTGTAACGAAGTAGAGTTCCGTCGAAGTAAAGCGTGGGCGTACGGCAGGTGCTCGGGCCGCGGCCGCAGGGCGTGTGGATGGGCGTGCTGACGGGCGCGGGTTGCGTGTCGCGCGCGCTCGGGCCCGTGTTCGTGTCGGCCGTGTACGCGCGGCGCGGGCCCGACGCCACGTTCGCGAGCACGGCCGCGCTCACGTTCGCGGCGCTGGCGGCGCTGCGCCTCGTGTACGCGCGCCTGCGCCCGCCGCCCGCGCCCGCGCCGCCGCGGGAGCTGCGCCCGCTCGCCGCGCCCGCCGCGCCCGACGCCGCCGCGTGACGGGGCGCGCCGGTCGGCCACTCTCGGCTCTCGGATCGAGACTGACACATATATGAGCTATAGACGACACGTTTATAGTTTGGTAATTGTGACACCGATGTCGTGTGATAGTCTGTTTCACGTTGAGATACTTAAATATACGACCTCCTACATGTGACTGAAAAGATACAATCGAGTTAAGAAAAAATATGAACCGTTTTGAAAATGTGTTATAGAGTGAGTGTATTGAGTTATTTTGTATAGAATCCGTACGAAGGTGATATTTATCATCGTACACGAATGGAAGTCGCTAGATATATTTTGAAGGTCGTAGGGACAATGTAAAGTCAGGTTAAATTCCACAATAATTATATTTAAGCTATATCGACGCTAACCGTCAGATTGTTGTTAGTCGTGACGAGTGATCAAGCTAAGACGAAACGGTCAGAAGACTGAGTGTTTGTTAAGAGTATTACATAAGGTCGGCGCCACACTTAGCTGCTAATATTCAACCTTACGTTTCCCACCTGCAAGCGATAGTAAAGGCTGGTTTACACTTTGATTAGTGCGAGTGCAGCTGAGTATTGCGAGTAGCGTCCAATTCTTGTTTAGTGGCTCTGTTTAAATTAGGGGCTTTACAGTTGTAAAGGCATTCATGTTTTAGATACTCCTGCACATATGTATAGGTTGTGTCTTCGGTCCACTTTGCCATTTTGTACAACAACAAGCGTCCGACGCTACACACTAAACGCTAAACACTAAACACTCCTGTCCAGACGTGTTCAGTGGCAGGCACGCTGCGAGTGAGGGGGAAGGGAGGGCGCGCGGGACGTGGCTACTCGCAGTCCACTCGCAAAAAAATAGAACACGCTTCTATTCACTTTACTACACAGCCTACTAATCACTTGCACTAATCAGTCGCTGTCCACACCTAGTCACTAATCACCTGCACTAATAACCTGCACTTGCACTAATCAAAGTGTAAACCAGGCTTAACGCGAAGTGCGAGTCTTTGTAGCAATGCGTGTGCGCCAACCAAGTGTGTGCCAACTTGATACGTGGGTAATGAGGGTACTATTGGGACATGCGGCGCCGGAGGGAAAGGCGGGCTGTACAGGGTCTTAAGATATTTTTTTACTTTAAATTTGTTTCGTATTATAAATACATTTTACGAAGTATTTTATTTATTATATTAATTTTATATAGATATGTTATTTTTGAGACATAAATATTTTAATTATATACATTTCGATAAACACAAACATAATTTCAGCAAATTAGTACAAGTAATAGTTTTATTCATTACTTTTATACGATTGTTTGAACGTCTTTGACATGTCACGATTGTGTTATCGTTCGCAATGCCATGCAGATGAAACGATGCGATCTCTGCCATATCTCTGTTAAACTGTAAGATTAAGGGATTTTAAGGTGATACTTTAAGCAATAAAATACACAACAGGGTAAATATAATGTTTTATTTTATAAATGCAATGTATTGAAGTAAGACTATGTCGTCGTTGGAAGCCTGCTCCCCTACTTCAAGCGCATCGTTTGGTATCATCTTTAGTTTCCAGTCCCAAGTGAAGACGTGTGAAAATGCAAGGGTACAAGTACATCTTCCTCCGCGTAACATATATTTTTACATGACGTTTGTCATCAGATATTGTGTTTGATGTTTTCTAGTTTTGGTTTGCAGAATTGTAAAGAGAGCGAAGAGCGGAAGAGCACGTCAACGAAACGGACCCTTTAACCATATTTACACACAACGTTAGCCGCCTAAAACTAGTAACTTTTATTATCACAGCTCTATTCTTAATAAGTACATTTAATTCCTTAAGAGTTTGTTATTTTGGGACGGTATGCAAGCACCCTGATTGTAAGTGGGAACCATCGACGCCGAGTCATTTGCGACGGTCGCTTGACACTTATTTGAAAAATAATAAATAGATTTTATTTCTTGCCCGCCATTTTGATCTTATAACGTTTTACGTTCCTAAGAAACACTCGAATCCGCATTGAACGCACTTGAACGCAGCAATGCAACGTATTGATATTTGGTCGCGGAGTATTTGTATTTAGTTGAATGAGTTGTTCCCAGGCGGTACTTAGACGGGCCTGCCAATATATTTAAAAGAAAGTACATATGTATACAAATACTATATACGTTATTGGAAAAGACTAATGTGTTGTTTTGACTCGTCGTGCAACAAACTCTGCTTCAGGACTCTATCGAAAAGCTTCGAGACATTTAATTATACTGACCGAACCCGAACAGATTATTTAAACTCGTCTCCATGAGGGCGTTGTTCGCACAAGCACTGTATACTGTACCATGTGATACTGATTTTTTTTTATGTCATTGGTTGACGGACGAGCATATGGGCCACCTCATGGTGAGTGGTCACCAATATAGAGTATAACATATATCAATATAGAGTACTGTTATTTGGCGGTAGAATATCTGATGAGTGGGTGGTACCTACCTAGACGGGCTTGCACACAGCCCTACCACCAAGTGAATTCAGTGATTTATATCATTACTAAAAAGGGTTTTTGGAAAATAACAATTACCTTTGCCGATGAAACAATAAGGAAAATCTGTCTAATACAGCACTAATATACTCGCTGAACCGTTGCGAGAGTTTTTATCAAGATAAGTATTAAAATAGAACAAGATTATCATTATCGTTGTCGAAGATAAAATATTACAAAGTTTTCCAAGATCTTGTTTCTTTACATAATGTTTCGCTTATCGACACTCTATTAATAAAGTTTCAGTCACAGTAATACAAATTAAAAATACGCGTTCACAAAAATCTCATTACAATAGTCAGTCTACAGTTAGGTGCACAGCCAAAGTCGCGAAAATTTCTTGTGAATCATCGTCTTTACTCGCGTTATCAGTTCGTACCGTCTCGACCCGTATTCAGAGGTGCGTAGAAGTGGGTATTACGAGACTCAGTTCGGGGGCGCGCAATTTCTCTGCATTGTTGACATGCTGCGGAAGCGGCACGCGGCGCGTCTCCGGAATGCACAGAACCAGCACCGCCGCCGACCCCGAGCATGCGCCGTATAACATTGCTTGTACGGGAACACTCTGGTGACAAAGTCAACTACTTGTAGTCATTCGTCTCTTTGAAATACTTTTTCAATATAAACATACTTAGTTTGCTTGTTAGTTACGCCTTTAGGAATATGTCAGCTCCTACTCACGAGTAAAGGCGTTTGCGGCGCGAGAATGGATCCGAGGCGACCGACGAGCGAGACGGCGGCGAGAGCAGAGGAGCGCACACCCGTCGGAAACAACTCCGTTGTGAACACGTACAGAGAGTTGAAGGCAAAGGTTATCGCCAGTTTGCCCACAAAGAACAGGCCCAGTCCTGTGCCGGCATGTGCTGTTATGAATGAAACTTTACTTTTTCGTGCTCATACGAACGCACATACAAATACATCAAACAGATTAACTTACAAGTAAAATATGGAGTTACACAAGATATCCCACACAGCAAAAACGCCACGAATATACTTCGTTTGCGCCCAAACCGTTCCAGAGCCATCATGATAAGTAGCGACGCGACGATCTCCATTGCCATGGTAAGTGCGAAGTTGGTGTATTTATCTCCAGACAGGGACACTGAGCTTATGGTAAGTCCATAGTACACGAAGGCGGCGGACACCCAGCACCATGAACACGCTGCGAATCGTAGCATCAGCACACGTGACTTTATTAAGCTCAACCACGGGTTCCCTTTAGATTTTCCTTCCACTTCGTTTGTTTTCCCTGCGGCCGTCAAAAGATCTTCATCCAAAGTAATCTAGGAGTTAATAGTCGGTACTTAAACTTTACTTCTCACTCATCAAAGTATATTATAAGTACAAAGGAACCAATAGGTACGTACTTTATTCCATCGTGCTACTTTACGGATAGCAGCGATAGCGCGTTCTGTCCGCCGCGTGGCGTGCAGCCAGCGCGTACTCTCGTCCAATAAAAGCCAATACATTGGTAAAAGCAATGCGGGTGCGTGGATAGTACGAAGTAGATCGCGCCAATGAGGGACGCGGCTTGCAATGAATGCGAACAAGACGCCTCCGAGCCCGTAACCGACACCGGTCGCACACGCAAATGTCGCGCGCAAAGAAGGCCGCGCGAGCTCTACCACTAGAATAAAAGTTCAGGTGTAAGTGTAAGTGTAAAGCCGTTACTATTTCAGGATTGTATATAGAAGCAATTTCAATTGTAATATTAAAACGAATACATATTTATATCAACTTACTCATGACGTAAGCGGCGCTGTTAAATCCATAGCCGAGAGCGGCCTCGAAGAATTCCATAGTGAGGTATAACTGATAATTTGGCGCAAATGACTTGATGATTCCGAGTGCGCCAGCAAACCCGGAAAAGATGCAAAAAGCAGTTCGTCGACCCCAACTGTAAAAGTATTTCAAACCAATAGCGGAAACGTATGTCTTGCATACGGATATTATAAACAGCTTTTGTCTCCTACCCGTCCGATATGTATCCAGTAAGAATTAACGAAAACGGCAGAGCAGCGTTCCGCACCGTGCCTACCAGCGTCCGCTGCCATTCATTGCACGCCAAACCGAACTGAGGCAAAAATCTTGAATACAATATTTTGCAGAAACAATATAGGATATTTCCTATTTGATATAGGTAAGTTAATTTTTTGTCGTCATATTTATAATTACCAAAAACGTTGGCCTTAACTATGAAATGATTTATGGCAGGACGATGCTCACTCACGTCACATAATTAGACAATTACCTCAGCATAGATAGTGTCCATGTTCTCGTACAGGAACGACTTGCACGGCACGGTCGTGTTCAGGTAGTCTTCTCGCGCGCAGCTGAGCTGATCAATTGCCACCGGCTCGTAACGGCGACACGAGTCATCCGGGAGTAGTTCCTGAATTGTGTTGTTGTCGAAGTAACTTCCTTGACCTTCGCACTCCTTTATAAGGCATCTGAGAGAATACACATTGTATGCGTTTTGTTTCCTCATCACCCGGCCAGCAAATGTTGTTGGTTATCATTTTGTGCTTGTTAAGAAAACGTAGTCGACTCTCGTGAATGCATCAGTCGCAGCGCCACCGCAGGCAAGTGTTGACGCTGCGACTGAATGGATTGTTACAAAGTTTGATTATTTTCATTAGATAAAAGATTCAAAAACGAAACGTACCGTTTGATAGCATATGTCTAAGAAGCCTAACGGGAAGGGAAATAATATCGCGCTTACGCGTTGATTTGTTTCAAGATAATTATTAGTTTTGTAACTTTTTTATCATTTTGTTTATATTTCTTAGATATTTATAAAGCCAAATCTAGATCGACGCCATAAAGGTAAAAAGTGCTTTCGTTTATAGTACATACATACAAAATTCTATAAAGTAACGCCATGATAAATGATTATTATTATATCTTTAAATGGTGGCCGTCTTGATGTAGCCGATACTACGGTTTTTTTGGGAATAGCATTGGATTCCAAACTTCAGTGGAGATTTCATTTATCATCCCTGACAGGAAGAGTCAGCTCCGCAGCATATGCGGTTAGAAAAGTTAGACAACTAACTGATATTGATACCGCTCGTCTTTTGGTTATTTTCACAGTATTAAGTCATATGGCATAATACTTTGGGGTAATGCTGCAGACATTGAATCTGTTTTTATTTTACAAAAGAGAGCAATCCGGTCTATTTATAATCTTGGAGCTAGAGACTCTCTTTGGGATGTTTTTAACAAAGTACGAATTATATTTACAACAATATTATATATATTCACAATAGCATTAATCTCTTTGATAAAATCAGTGATAATCATTGTATGTGCACAAGAACTAAGGATAAGCTTAGAACGCCAAGTTTCCGTCTCCGCAACGCCAATAAATCATTCTTGGGGCAAGGTATCCGCTTCTATAATAAAATTCCGCAGACATTTTTAACTTTGCCGTTTCATAGATTCAAGTCAATTGTAAAAAATACATTGGTAAAGAAGGCATATTATTCGATACAAGAGTATATTGATGATAAAAAGGCGTGGAGTTAATGCTTGTTGACTTCCAGGCAGGAGACATAACATACATATATAATTGTATTTAACTAACATGACTGTATTTTTAGATATTGAAAAAGAGTAACTAATGAGTTTCTTGCTGGTTTTTCTCGGTAGAATCTACATTCCGAACCGGTGGTAGCTTTACTATAAATAGTTTGTTAAATGACGATTCAAAAGTGCTTTTAAAAGCCTACTTGAATAAAGTATATTTTGATTTTGATAAATACTTAATATTATAAGCAATCATTTATATATATGAGTTTACGAACAACTCATTTTTAATAAAGCTAAAATACATATAGCTAAGATGTCGACACGACTACAGTGATTATAATAATAAGCAAATGTTGCTTAAAAATATATATATTTCTTCTTTCTTTAACAACATTTTGGCAACAAAAATATCGTATTGATATCCGACGTTATGCTGTAGAAGTAACTAAACTAAACAAGGCGAGCTTTACCCACATAAGTCAATAACCAAAAGTTTTTAACCGCGAATGCTGCAAATCTCAGTCTACTCGAAAGCCCGACTTCTATATATGATATACCCATATCTACTCGTGTTGCCGAGTGTCGTATTTGAAACGCACACACCAGGTGCTGTCGAGCTGGCGAGTGTCGTTTGCCGCGGACACACGGACAGTAGCGCGTTGTGTCCGTGTGCCGATATCACGAGCGAGGGTAAAGAAACACTGGATGCTTGCTGGGTTTATGATTTGCTTGTTGTCAAAAAAAATCTTTACCAGATTTTGTATCTAAAGTACTAGTGACAAGTAGGTTGGCGATATTGTTATTAGTAAAATATGTTGCCTACAGCTGTGCAACGGCTTAGAAGGTTAAAAACTTATTCCATCACGCTGTTCCTATGCAGATTGGATGACCCACGGGCATGTTTCCTGTTGATGTTTCCTTAATTACCGATCCCGAGATGAATAATTATGAATACAAACATAAAATTAATAATGGTTGACTGTTTTCCAAATAAAAAATGTACCGATGAATTAAAACGTAAAATATATAAAAGTACATTTCAATACAAACACATCGTGTTACAAAGCATTATATAATAATATTCATTAATCTCACCGAAAAGGAACTTGATCAGCTACGAATACATAATTAAGCGAGTACATGGCGGAAAACAGGTTTGGGATGCATAGAAGAAATAGTGCAAACCGCTGGTAGAGGCCGAAGTGGCCCAGCTGCACCAAGGCGTGTTCCAGCGCCTCCGCAGAATCTTGATATGTCTTTTTAGATGGTGCGTTGTCTTTTTTGCCGCTTTCGCTTTGGTTATGTATTATTACATCATCAAATTCTTTATAGTTATCGTGTTTAATATTAATGCCAACTTTGCTTGCATCACGCGCATCCTTTTCAACTTCTCCAGTAGCTCTGTTATCGAATATTATGTCATGTTCATCTCGTTGAATTTCATTCCGATTTTCCTTTTTATTGTCGTTATCCGCTTCGCTAACATTTTCATTGGAGTTATTATTCATTTTCTTAGCATAATTTGAAACACGGCACATATTCGGATCACCTTTTACTATTTCACTTCCGTTATCACTTTCTGTATTTTTTATGTTTGAATTGTCAGTCATTGGAATTATATCGTTATTTTGAATGAAAACATCGTCGATTGCACTCGTAAAACGAGCGTCGGGCGCGTCTGTTGCTTTCGCCATAACATAACCGAGACTGACGTCGTCGATACACACGTCTCAGGTCCCAGCGACTATCAGTGTTGGCGCATATGTATGTACATGTGTGGCGATAACGCTACCTTGTAATTAAATGCAGAAGTTTCTATGAAGTTGCTTCATTTTGTATTACAATATTTTTTACATACAGGATTATAATATTTAATAATTTAATAAGTGTATAAATATTTTTGGGAAATAACTATGATTATAAAACGAGCTTAACTAGTCATAATAATTTAAAAGAAATTAAATAATTTAATATTCTTCCACATCTTATCGTTAGTGGAGACCACTGCGGGTCTAATCAATATGGTAACTCGTACATACACCAAAGAAATATATTAAAATTTGTAGTTCCGTCGGATTTTAAATCGAATACGCACTAGGTACTATAACTATTTTAAATATCGACAAACAATGGGTAACGGTATATTTTTGAATCTGTAAGTTTTGTGAACTAAATTGCGTTAACTGTTACATCTACAACAAGGAGTTTGACCCGAAAAGTTGCATTGGTTATAAAATAGTCAGAGAGCTATCAATCATATGATGGATAGTAGTTCTAAGCATCGGGATTGCGATAGGCTCATCGATAGGACAGCATTTAGTATTCTACCGTAAACTCCAATGCTATGTATTGCTGTAGTTGGAAGGGTGAGTTAGCCAGTATAGTTCTAGGCACAAAAAATATAATATCTTGGGTTGTTGGCGGCACTTTTTTCTTAATATATAGCATTGTCAATGTTCGAGTGCGGTGATAATCACTAATTTTTGAACATGATGTGCATTTGTTCGCTGATATCCCAAAAAAAAAATAATGCCATTGTACCCTTTTGTTGGTCTCGCAGCTAGCTCATAATGTCTTCGGTCTCAAGGTCCTGGATTTAATCCCTGAACCCGTTTAGTAGAAAGTTATTGGTATATATATTTTTGGTATATATGGTATATATATTATATATTCTCAGAAGTATCCAGAATTCGGTCTGAAAGTTAGCTCGGTCAACAACAACGGTCCTGTAATTCGAAGAGGACGTCGCGCCGCTGGTCTGGCGCTTTTTGGGTCAAGTCCAATTTGCCGACTCAACAGATTTCGAGTAGATATCTCATGAAGTAAGTTAAAATAGCGCGCGAAACATTTCCCCTTGTGTTATTCATATTGCAACGTAAAATATAAGTTTAATTTTATAAGAATTTCTGACCAGGCGTCAGATGCTTAAAATAACTTTTGAATTTCGTTAATTTAGAAAAAATAAATAAACGACGTCGATATTAGTTATTAAAAATATCTGGCAAATCATCTTTAGTGAAAATATAGAAAGTTAAAAAGAATGACGTCAGCAGCCCGTAGAGACCGCCTCGGTAACAATTGGAGTCAAAGCACTTGCTCATAAAAGGTTCATTTATTTTCGTGTGCGTGTTTATTTTTATCGTGGCATACATACATGTACGAGAAGTATTTTTAATCGGGCAGTATTCGCCACGTGCGTCCCTACTGCTCTACACTTGAGTATTAAACGTAACATTTAAGGCGAATGGTTAAATACTTAGTTTAATTCCAAGTAATGTAAAGAGCACTACGCTCTCTTCAGCTTGTTACTTGCAAATGATACAATACATGTACCTATAAATATATATATTTTGGGTTATGTATGTATTTACATGAGTTCAACTGAACACAATAGCAGCTGTACTATCAGTCGGCGAGCACGTGGCCGGCGAAGCTTCCGCGAGTGGCAGATGCCGGTCGCCTGCGCGCGCGCCTCTCTAATCCGGATTAAGCTTTATCTCTTATACCTAGAGATCATTTTCAGTCACGCGTGACTATCAGTGAGCGGGTCAACTGTCAAGAAATCGGTTGCCGGTCTCCTTTCGAAGCAGTCCTGACGTACGAAACGGCCAGCGCTCAGTATTACCGCTCGGACCCTCCGGTCGGCGGGACGCGTTCCTCGGTGTCGTGTGACCGCACCAGCGCATCAGAGCGCCGTCGGTAACAGAACTTAGAATTGTCAAGAACATCAACTCGCCGTGTTGAGCTTTCGAATTTAAAATCCACGTCTATTTATTCGCTTCTGAAACATTAACGCATATAACGAAGACAGGAGAAATTCAAATGGAGATGGAGAAAGAGTGCGTTGCGGGCTGGGGCAGGTGGCAGGCACGCATCGCGGTGTTGCTGGCGCTGCCGGTGATGCTGACTGGCATGTACGGCACCAACTACGTGTTCCTGGCAGCGCGGACGCCGCACAGGTAAGAGCCGTGTTGCTTTATTGTATGAGAGTTTTGTTATATGTAGGTACGAGTACTCGATATAGTACAGAACCTTGTTTATGTTTCATTTCTTTCAGTAGCAATTAATAGTTCCTATTTTTATTACTCGAAGTGAACAAGTTATTCAAGTGGTATTTATACTTCTCTACGAGTATATTTATCTTCCAGACGATCTTTAGTGAACCAATCACTAAAGATCGTCTGTACTATATACTATAAACAAATTTAAAATTTCGCATAATTGACGATTCAATAAAATAAATAATCAATTAAATATTTGTCAACATAAACACATACAAATATTCGTCACGTGAACTAAGTGCTCATTATACTATACGTTAATAAAAGAATTGTAGACACGGAGCAGTTTCGATCAGTAGCGCATTTTTTTGAAATAACCACAGTAGGTGCGAATGTGAATAAATGTTAAGAGCCTTGCGTGTGAACGCACGTAACACGTTTATTATCTACCAATAGTAATGGCCAATGAAAATCATTGTAATAACAATCGATTAGAAATCAACCGATTAAAACATGTTCGCTACAATACAACGCCTAGCCTGACTCCGGTAGATATTCACCGACAAAATCGTACAAGTGTTCTGAAAACAGAAACAAATCAGGGCGTCCGATTAAAATTCAAAACACGACTTGGTCACACGAGGTCCGTGAGAAAAAATAAATTCAGCCAGTCTCTTCAAGCAAGTGCTGACAATCCGTCGGTGCACCAGTTATGGTATCTCTACGTGTGTACCAGGAGTACGCAGTACGCTAATCGGGCAGCGTGTCGACTCGGTACTCACCGTCTAATAATAAAAAATACAAGGCTTTGACGCCTACGCAGAATTCACAAGCGAAGCATAGAAGGCAGAGTTTGTGTTTGTACTAGGTACTTCGCTCGGCGAGCAATAAAAATAAATAAACTGTGTAATATTTATCAAACAAAATATCTCATCTCAAACTCGAAGCGAAACTTGAGCGAATGAGTAGCAGTGAGCCAGTGTAATTTAATTAATAAATAATATTACATTTTACTGTGGGATGCGGCGCACTGATGGTCTAAGTCTAAATATACATTATTCAAGTAGGCTCTTACGAGATCTTTTGAATCATCATTTTATACAACTACATTAAAAGTAAAGCTACCACCGGCTCGGAATGTAGATTCTATCGAGAAGAACGGGCAAGAAACTCAGTAGTTACAAAGTTTTAATACAAAGTCATGTTAGGTAGTTTCAATCATCTGTAAATATATATAATATTGTGTTAAATAATACCTACGCCTTATTTATTAATGTCTGCGTCAATACTCCGAGGGCGAAGGCGACCATTTACTTGGTGGCCTATTATGTAATATATATATATATATATAATTGGTACAATACGTTGAAACGGAGCTAATTAAATAGAACTGAATAGAACCGCTTGCGAGTAGTCGCGGTGATATCAGCCTTATAGTTATTGCCTGTCCTCACCGCACCGCTGCGTTACATTCTGTGAGAGATCATGAATACTCGTACCTAGGAAAATGTATCATACAGTTTAAATCGTTTTCATTAATTTTAATTAATTATTTTGAACATAAATACCGACTAGTGTATATGCAATCCAGTGGTAACGATAGATGCCCCTACTCGTGTATATTACCACTGTAAGAAATATATATTTAGTAATCATATCATACACATATATTATAACATTTATTTTAAAGAGGGTTTTTTGTTCAAGAAAATACCACCGTCATAGTGCTTACAGAACATTAAACTTAACACATCAAAGTGCCAAGCCGTCAACCAAATAGCAATTCCTTACGGATTGGCTCTCGCACCATTCGAACCTTAACGTAGTAATTGTTGAGCGACTCGTTTCTATCAATGTCGACTTGCAGAAAGTTCAAGCCCAAAGTATGTTTCTGTCAGAAGCATATATTGGTATAGATGGTCAAAAAAGTATACCTTACTGACGAAACACCACCGATCTGGGAGTATTTTAGGTTTACAATTATACTTTGTGTTTCAAACAGCGTGGAGGCTATCCTCTCATTCCCAAGCTGTATATGTATGAGTCATTCATTTTATTCGAGTAGTTCACACAGATGTGTTCTTCTAAATTATCGATTTTTTAATTTTTTAATTTATTTAATACAATATTTTTATTTTTAATTAATGACTTCTAATTAGAACGTTTTTGATTTTTATGTTTTTGGGACCTTATTGTGTACCTAAAAGCGTAACCATTTTCACGAACCTCTGTGTACAGCGTAACATGTTTATAGTTATATTAGTTCTGCTCGATCTAAAGGCAATCGTGGATTATCATGTCATTCTGATATTATAAACTCTTTGTTATATATTTTGCACAGCGAGTAATTGAATTAGAGATGAATAGAGAATACAGAAACGTAATCCAGTTAAGAATGATGTGTTGTTGCTAATGACACTGAAGTCGGCGTGTTGATGTATCGAGCGACAGCGGGGCGGGTGACAACATATACATTGTTATCTACAATAGTTTAATGCAGATAATCCATCAAAGACGCTGCTTTTAGAGCGATGGTCTTATCGCGTCGGTGAAGTGCGCACTCGACCCGAGCTGGAGACAACGTGCTCGCGAAATTGACAATTAAATATTACGATACTGTTCATTCGAATTTACTTTCAGTTGCTTCGTCGGTGTTTTAATGTATATTTTATTTTTTTACGAGATATCGCCCACGGCAGCTTTTATATTATAAAACCGGAATATTTAGGAAACTATAATTTTAATTTTATTTATAAAAAACAAAAACATTTTTCTACAACACTAATTATTATAAAAGTTTATTTAGAACAGAACATTATAAATAGTATGAATTCCATTTTATAATCTGTACTTCTATACTACTATATAAATCTGTAGAGTCTGTCCGTACATTCAATTTTTTTGTCGTATTTCATCATAAATATTCGTTTTAGGACTTACTAACATCAGTTTTAACATTTTTGAAATTTTTGTCAATCTGTCTGTCTGTATGTCCCGCTATAACTCAAGAACGGTTGAACCGATCTTTATATAAATTGGTATACAGTAAGAACATGTGATTACGCAAATGATAGCCTTTATATCTATATCTATCTACACTACTATATAAACTCTGTCTGTACACTCAAAAAAATTTAAATAATAATACATTGAATCAGATAGCAAGTTAGGTAAATAAGGATACTTATACACTATTCAACACATTCTACAGCACGGAGTTACGCTCCATCTAAATATACATAAATTGTATTGCAATCCAATTTAAATGCGAGCGAAGCCGCGCGGCAATACTAAGAATAATAATCCATGGTATCTTACCCACGATAACAACGCCCTAAATAATAAACTCGTTAACGACTAATTATATACAAAAAACTAAAAACCTATTACTGTACATGATATTATAATTTGTTTATATGCCGCGCTATAAAAAACCGGGTCAAAGATCAACCCGCAATCGTTGAGTAAGATCGACGTATTTTAACCGTTGGGCCATCTCAGAGATCGTCTCTATCATAATAATGTAGACTCTACATAATATTGTCCACGTTCAGGAAAATATCATTCAGTAAAATAAGTAAAACCAATGGATCGTTAACACGACTCGATGCGATGACACGACTGCAGAGGAACCAGCGCAAGACCAACGGCTTTTCGTGCTTTCCGAGGCATGGGAGATGAGTATTGCAGCACTGCCTACTGAATAAATGCTAGCTGCTTATGAATATTGTTTAACAGATCTCAATAAATTTTATTGATTTGACCCGGCAATTGAACCCAGGACCTCCGGATCTCCATTCTTATAACCTAACCTAACCGCTACACGACTCCGCATTTAATTCGATAATTACTTGTATGAGATAGGATATTCATTAATTAAAATCCTGTACGTGCTGTGCGTGCTGTGCGTGCTGTGCGTGTTACACCGTCCGCAGCCCATTATCGTATTATTTGTATCGCTTGTTTATAGGACAAGTAACGATTAGTGCGAATGTTAGGGTCTACCCGCGTCGCAGGGCGTATCGCGCGTAGACAGAGCGACACGACGGCGGACACGTGGGAACAACATTCACGATTAATTATTATGATAATTACGTACACATGTTATTTACATGATTATGAAACCGCAACGCAATTGGTATCCTTAGCGAGTAAATATGATAAACATATAATAACCTCCTATGCCAACTACGTCTCGGCGGTGGAATAAACTCGTGTCTGTCCTTGGGATTGTTTGCTTAAGTTAAAATGACTGACGTTCAGGCATTCATACAGTTTTCGTACATTTTTTTAAATTTAATTTACAACGCCCACGGGCTCACAGTTCCCGTGCCTTTTTTTACACTACTACTTTTATAAATTTTGGCGTTTTATATTTTATATTTTTAATGAACATCAGCAGATCTTCCCTGGGCTTCAAGCTTGTCGTCTTCTTGGTAGACGTGGCCCACACTGACTATTTTTTTTCATTTTAAAATAATATATACATAATCCATAATAAATAATATATAAGTAATTATTTTAATCCTATTTATCTGCATCTTCTACAGAATTTATCACGGGGAATGTTCCGAGGAATTGTTCGAATTAATCCCGGCTGCTGAATTTCACCTTCGGACATCTCGTCAAAATTCCAAATATCACCCGCACCACCTAGATGTCCGAAAGTCCACAACAGCGCGATTTTTAAGACATTTTCTGCCTCGCACAACCACTCTGTGGAACCAGCTTTCGCCGGCGGTTTTTCCGAACCGATACGATTTGGGAACCTTCAAGAAAAGAGCGTACTCTTTCTTGAAAGGCCGGCAACGCACCTGCAAGCCCCCCGGTGTTGCAGATGTCCATGGGTGGTGGTAGTCACTTTCCATCAGGTGAGCCTCCTGCTCGTTTGCCACCTATGATATAAAAAAAAAAAAAAAACTATTTACTGCAATCCTACGGTGCTCCACGCTCGTCCAGAGAGAGTACAGCCTCGGCGACTCTGAAGTCTTGAGGCTGTGCTCTAGGTTGGTCCTTTCTGAAACACCCGCCGCTCGATCGATGAATCTGCCGATAGCGTCGATGCTATCGTCCGGTAAAAGACACAGGTGTTAGTGTGTTTAGTGATTGCCACAACTGCGTGAGGAACGTTTTCGTGTATACGGAGCCTCACATTCTTCGGCTGGACTATGATAACGTCGCTATAGGTCTGTCCCTGAGATTCGTGGATGGTCATGACGCCTGACCCTTCACCTTTTCCGTATCCCTGGTCCATCAGGAGTTTCTTTTCCTCCTGCGTATGGACCAGATATACAGTTTTGGTTTAGTCGGATGGTATGTTGGCGTCAGTGAATCTCTTCATTTTGAGGGAGTGGACGATGGGGCTTGCGGAGTAGATCCTATGGCTAATGGCGTATGCGACGTCCAGGGGGTTTCGGTGCGTACAGGATAACTCACGGGTGATGTTTGTCAGGCTTGGCCGGCAGTACTGAGTACTAACTCATTTCGAACAGATTTTCTCCGTCGAAGTTTTCGTACATTAATGGCTAGAGAAGATCCGACCGACTGAAGATATGTGTACACATCGTACGGTACGCAGAGAAACATGTGGGATAGTGCGACTCTTCTCTGACAGTACAATGTTGAAAGTAACTAAACGGCACATGCGCATACACTCGTCAGGCAGTCAACGTTAATGGCGATAGTTGCACCATAAGTCCAAGAGTAGACTCAAAGACCGCCATCATGGTAGCGCAGCGTGGTCAAGTGACAGCGCGTTGAACTTTCTTTAAAGAAGTCTCAGTCAAGAAGAAGTTGTAAACAATGGAAGAGACATTGACATCCCGTGATATGGATTTGTACACATTGCTTTTTATATATATTTTTTAAATTATTATATAAAACTTATAGAAGATTACTGAAATATACTGGACGCTCGCGCAAGGCACGAGGAAGAAAGTTGGCGCCCACAATATATCAATAAAAATGTATAACGTTGCATATTATAAACATTCGATTTCATCATATCGATCGAGTACATTTAAGTGATAAGTTATATAGAAGTCAACGAGGTAAAATAATAAAAGCACCAAAGTGAGAGACAGCGTCGTAGGTAGCTTCAGTGGATGCAAACATACACTCGACTCGTGTATTATTTGAGAAAGTCGTGAGCAATTTACGAAAAAGAACTTACAACGTTTCGCCGAAAAATATTTCAAATAACTCACAAAAACAAACGAAAACTAAAAAAAAATCCTTTTAGTTTTCGAAAAACAAATATTGATCATACAGTTGGTACATTAAGATAATCAGGGGATTCGAAGTGCTACTGAGCTTTCACAACGGAATTGATGTCGAATCTTGTGCGTATTGTAGTTTGTAAAGCAGCACAATAAAATGAAAGTGTTCATCGCAAATGGGAGCAGCGGAGACTGCAACGACGACTCGTATCAGACACCAATACGAACAGGTGGTATTTACATGTAAGTAAAGTGTCGCGGTGTGGAGTGGTCTCGTGCAGGCCAGGGGCGACTGCTTAGAAATGTAGGATAATATTAATTATTCAGCGAGTTTCCTTTTAAGAAATTTAAATTATACAACTCGGGTAGAGGATACTTAATATTCTCATATGTACGATACTTCAGCTTAAGGATTTCATTATGGTTTCTACGAGTGAGCCGCGTCCGCGTGTGCGTTACGATGTTCAGCAAAAGTACTTATTACTACGAGATTATTAGGGATTATTTGCTACCGCCCCTCGCTAATATAGAAATATGTATAATCGTGCTTTTCTCATATTTATTTATGTGTCTGTTCTACATGACGCCCGTATACATCGCTCACTGTTTTGTTTTCCTGCGCCGTGTCACCGCACCCTGTGGCTGCTGCGGTATTCGACAATGCGCCACATGTATGTCGATTACTCATTTGCACGTTCTACTGTATTGACACGTTCGCAGCTAAACGTATACTTAACGAATACGGTGCCAGGTGTAAAATTTACTCATTCAAGATCGCTTAGCAAGCTACGGAGAGAGCAATGCTCTGTGTGTCTTTGCAAATGGCAGATCAAAGTGAACTGGGACCGATGGTTCATGGAGCACGCTAGTCCGAGAGTGGAGTGTTGACTTCAATAAAATGTTAACAATTTACAATTGGCCGGAAAGCCTGATTGTCGTTAGCACAGAGAAAACCGCGCGAAGCAACTAGTCACTACACATATAAAGTACGCTATGGTCCAGAGTCGAGTAATGTTGGCCAATATGTCGGCAAATAGATAGTCTGGATTGGACAACGTGTCGTCGTCGTTCTCGTGTTGTATTTGTCAACCACAGCGATTGCTAGACGATGAAAAGCCTTAAATAAACACGATTTAACAGAGACGTACTCGTAAACACTCATTTAACCTTTATTGACCTTTTTTGGGTCAGAGATATGATAACGAATAAGCAATAACTGAAGAGGATTATCATGATAAGAGCGCTCGCGCCCGACTCTCGGCGGCCCCGTGACCCGGCGGTCAGCGCGCCGGCAGCCGGCGAGTGTCGGAGATAGCGGCGGAAACCTCTCTCACGGCGCATTATTTATGTGTGAACCGCGAGACGCGAGCAATGTCCGTTTACACGCATGTCCCAAATGTATGTATATCACATTACTCAGCGAATCAAGAAACGTATGTTATCGTAATAAGAATAAGTTGTGTTCACGACTTCACGTGCGTAGGAGTTCGTACCGATACTTCCTTGTTTTTAATTTACATGTCTGAAAATAAGTAAAGTTCCTGACGCTCTACATATGCGCGAGCGAGTCAATGAGTCGGGAACTCTCTGTAACATAATTGATGCTCATATAATACGCTCTTATTTGGCTCTTTGTAAGATACGCTCGTGGTTACCTGCAATACGTTATCTCTTTACCGCTGAATAAATAAATAGCTGTACGTACGATAAGTTTAATGTTACTTTCGGTAGTAAAGCCGACCAGTCTGGCGGACGGTGGGTGCGGTCGGTGCGGTGTGAGCGTCGCAGCGCGGACGCAGCTCTCTCTCACGTGACGCGAAAACGCAACATGTGCGATGTGCGTGAACGCGACGCGAACCGAAATAAAATGCGCGGGCGGACCGGTCGGGCGACAGATCGAGCGATTGGTCGCAATGTTTTTATTACATCTTTTGTTTTCACTATTGTATGAACGATTTTATTTTTATTTCTCATAAATTGTAAACAAACTGTTAGTGTGAATTTTTGAGTGAAAAACTATGTAGTAGATATTACTAACAAGTTATTACATTAGCAATCGATGTTGCCTACATTATTGCAGTCAAATTATCATTATACCAGTCGTCAAAGTTTAATGAGTAATTTCAATGTTATCAATTGGCGTAAGACGCGTATTAATAGCTCTTCCAGTATTTACTATTCCGCGATGTTGACAATTGCCTACCGCGCCGCCGCGCTGGCCGCTCCCACACGCGCGCCACCACTACGTAGATACCGAGTGACAAATAACACACAAATACACAATTACATGAATCATTCGTGGAGCAAACAACTTTAAAGTAAAAAGTTCAGTTAATACTATCGGTAAAAAATAACAGTATCCGACCAACAAAGTAAATATTAGTCGTAGTGTTACGTTGAATTATAAGAAAACAGTAAATTTTATAAGATGACGCAAACTAAAATAAAATAAAAAAATAATGTATGTAGTAGAGTAGAACCACCGCGCTTCAATTCTCAATCTATTCCGTTAGTAAAAGTAGCACTTAATGCCTTAACAACTTGTGTGGTAGTCGAAAAGCAACCCAGGAAAGGCATTCCCGAGCGAAATCGGACAAAACAGCGTCATAAAGATCGGCAAACGTAAATTCGAAGAGATGATAAAAAAATGTTCTGTTTTGTAACGTTTCCGCGGACTTTGGTTTAGGTACCTAATTATTGTGACACGTCCACGCGGCGTGCCTCGCGCGCCCCTCGTCGGGTGCATTATGCTAAGCTTTCGCAATTGTTGTTTGTTTATATTAAGTGGGTCTGTCGCAAACAGCGGATAAAGAATATCGGTACTTATATTATCTTAGAAGTGACATACTAGCTGAGTTTTTTTTTGTTTTCATTAAATAGAACCATTTATTTAAACAACTGCAATGTCATAAATATATATTTTTTTGATTATCAAACATTGTGATTGATACAACGTAGCTCTACTATATAATTAGATGTAGAATCTTATCAATTCCCGATGCCCGTCCAACACTCTACAACGAATGGTAGAAGACGAGAGGTGTCTCGTCTCGATGGATAGATGAAACTTTAACAACCACTTGTTCTACATGTAAGTCTACCGTTTATCATTTCCATATACTAAATGATTACGCATATACAATTATTTGGTATGTCTACACGCATGTTGACGGAATCATATATTACTGCTGCCAATGAACTTAACTCACAAAAAAACATCTGTAAAGGTTTCACTGATGGAATCGGTTTGTAACTTATTGTGCGCTACGCGACTCAAATGGATTTGTGGATATGTGGTCGCAGTCAAGTGGTAAAATTTGCGATTTAATGAAACGCCTGGACACTTTATTTAACGGTGCCGTTCAACCAGCGGCCAGAGTGACATCATTATAATTAAAACTAAGCAGTTGACTGAGAAAAATATTCATTGTGCAGAATTTCATCGAACACAAATTAGGCATATGCAAATACAGTGCTGGTTGCAGGGTTTGAACCCGCAGTCTTTGGTTGTGATTAACGGATTTTAGCATTTATTTTTCAATATTTCAATGAACTTTATTTTAAACGTTATAATCAGACAGCGCCGTTGGTTGACATAAAATAAACGTACTATAATGACAGCTTTGGACTATCCTCGTTCGACACAGTACCGGAATGCTTCAGTTTTTTCCGAACATAGAATGTGTGACTATATTTATGTTTATCAAGTACTCGTTACGGTTGAAGGTATTTGCGCACCTTTTTATTGTAATGGAATATTCCGTAATCCTTCGAGCGTAAAGTAATCTGTGCGTCGGTTCCAATTCATTGAGCGACTGATGGTTTTTTTCAGACCCTACGGTACAGTGGGCCGCTATATTTATTACGAGCTCCGTGAGCACTTTCGCCGCTTATCTTGTCCTTGATACAAAAAGAGAGGAAAAACCATTCTATTACTTTTTAAAGTGATGGTGACGTCAATATACTCAAAAAGGGCAACATATCTTAAAAAAAATAATATTATATTGTGTTTAGGATCGAACGCACCCGCCGGCCTTCGCAGCGTTAATGTTTCAGGAAATGGACATTGCAGCACTGAAGTATTGTGATAATGTATCCTCACTAAATATGAGTCGGCATATGCTGGAGACCATTGACTCCGTACAATTCAACTTCAGCAATAGTACCACCCGCCGGACAGTCAGTCACCGGCAGTCGACACACATAGCACATAACTAATTGTCGTCAAATCAATAAGCCGGTTTTAGTTGTTTACTTCATGAACTTGTTTCGTTTTTTCGAGACGGGTGTCAGGTGTCAGTCTCTCTTATTCATACAGCCATTAATTATATTATTACACCGAAGGGCGTCGACCGCTTCCTGACCAATCTTAGCCATATATTTTTTTATAATTGTATGCTCACAGAAGGTTCGCAAATTAATGTCCTAAGAACTGAGACGACGAATATAAATAGACATTTGTAATATAAATGTACATATTTGGGCAGAGTTCGCTTATTTGGCAATAAGACGGGTGTGTGAAACTCTCTGAGCACCCATAAAAGTGTAAACAAACCAGTTCGCTGGTGTCCACCGCCGGCACCAGTAGTTAGACAAGTCCGTCGGTATGTAAGCTATTAGTATATTTATAGCGCGGCTCTAAGAATATTTTTATATTACCTGTTTAGGGATTGGTACATTAGGAGGCAATTGGCGCCAGCGTTGTTTGGGTTGTGTTGGTAGGTAGCCTACTTGGTATTTAAGGAATCGGGAAGTTATATCGAAGCTCAAAGCGCACTATGTCTGTGTAAAGTGTGCTGAGGTGTTAAGATAAATATATTTCTTATGTTACAGAGGCAAAATACACAATGTCCTATGTGAACATAGTCTGCGTACGCTCACGTAACGCGGTCACCACTGCTTCGGTTTTAATGCAACTCGCCATCGTGGTCACTTAGTACACATACATAAACTAACCGCATCGTAATAAAAAGATAATAATTAATTATCTAGGCTATACGATGTATTGAGGAGTTATTGTTAGATCGCCTCGTATCGTTTTGTTATTCTGTAAAAAATCACTTCGCATCTCACTCGCGACAGGCTGAAGACATACTACGCGCTATATCAATGCGTGTATTGTCTTAATGTTACAAGTACAACTTCATGATCGTATTCCGCTATTACTTTGGAGTTTGTTACAGAATAGCTAGCAAGCGACAACTTGCTAGCTATTCTGTAACGTAACCATTATTCGCGTTCCTAACCGGTAACAATTTACGTTAAATATTGACATAATTAGCACGATTCGTAAGTGCTTGTTAGAGACTACTCGAAGGGACGGCAGGAGGTGTTTACTGATTGATTGATTAATTCATCTTTTTTAAACAAAATAACACTGACTAATGTACACACCAATTAAATGATTACATTCAGATCTACATAGTAACTACTTTTTGATGAAACAATATTTTATCGCGAAGCTGTTTGCGTCAGCATAAAACAACGTTCGTATGAAAATTTAACAAGTTGAAGTGTTCGAGTAGTTGAGGCCCCTTCGGTGGACTACCGCTCCGTTTCGTTTCATTTTTGGATGAGTTGCACGTTGTATTATGTTTGTCCTTATATATTTAGGTCCAGTTACGATATTCAAGATACGATTCGTTGTCCTTAAAAATGTGCCTGTAAAAAGCGATTCGTGACTACGTCCTTTTAACGGCTCTTTAATTGTAACCCAAAAACGATCGGCTGCTGATGCGGAATTTCTTTCTTTACCCGGAAATGATAGTCGTATAGTTGTAGTAATGTTTATATAAAGTTTAGTCTTAGTTAATGCGAGAAGATGCTGTAGGTAGCAGTTCCAAGGTACAGCTGCGATTTTTTATCAACACAACGCGATATGACTGAGCACATTACTTTACACTTCAAGATGTACTATACCTACAGTTTAAAAAACTTACACGTATTTACTTGCTTCGTGTAATTTGTATGCTGACGAAACTCCATCTGTATTAACACGAACGGCTTGGAGGATTATAATATATTCCTCAGTCTACCGTCCTTTGGGTCGTCAGCTACAATTTCTGCACGGATCTAGCCACACTTAGTACTCAAATTTGATCATTATTTATCTGTAAAAAATATGTGTTGACCAAATGATGTTTGTCCTTGTATGTATGTATACACGTTCCCATACTTGATTGTAAACAGTAGTCATATAACGAAATGTAGTTAAACCGGTTGTCTTCTGGACGAAGTAAAGTCCATTGGCGTTTATTGTAAGAACAACATAAGGCAGTTCAATAATAAGTAGGTACGTATAATGAAAATAAATTAGAACCGAGTTTTATTTTAAAAGGTAAAGTTTGGAATCACTGAACGTTTCCAACGTTAAGCCTTCAAAAGAGTCTTGCGTCTTACGCACGGCCCGAGTAACAGGATACAGCTGTTACAGGGGTCGTCAGAAGTTATTCCTGCTGAGCGAATCGACATTAAGCATTTTTATTATTATTCTCTACAACATAAAAAATATAAATTTTAAAAAGGCAAATGTATATCCACTGGTCTACAATAATATAAAAAATCTTATTTAAGGAGACTGTTGCAAGTACCTTTGAATTTTAAATTTACAAGATTAAATTAAATTAAATTATTTAAGTTAAATTAACCATTGGTTCGGAATGTAGATTCACCACTTCACACATTCACACGCCACAATTCACAATTTTTGTTGCTTAGTTTTTACCAACAAAAAACTTTATTGAATTAACCAAACGTACTAAAAAAATAAGAATCATCGATAAGATTATGTAATGTATATTTTTTTAATATTTGAAAGAGTTTTGCCCCATCTGTTAAACCAACATAGATGTATACTGTACTTAGTAGACGTCGGGGTAACCGTTAGCAGGCTTTTATTATATTATATGTATGAAATTAAAGCCGCAGCAGCTAAGCAATTGATTGGTAAATATAGAATCGCTAAAAATATCCCTGGGAAAGTTAGTCACGTGACAGCGTGGACCAGTTGCGGGCAAAAAACGGATCATTTGCTCGTAGGCGTCGGAGTCCTAGATCCGTAAGTAAATTGGTGATTCATCGATAGTATTATCTACAAATGGTTGCAGCAAATACATGCTTACGAGACGGTGATACTTGACAAGAGATGAACTCATTCTTTTTCAAGCTCAGATTAAGAGACGTTCAAAAAGTGCTTCTAAAAACTTTTTTCAATAAACTTTATTTTGATTATGACCCAAAATTTATGTTAATTATTTTACTTTCGTTGCAAAAAACCTCTTACTCAGCAAGTGATTTTATAAAACACAGCAGGCGTCCACTGCAAATATTACCAAAAGTTTGGCATCAATTCTTTATTCTCGAGTCTCGACTAGATCTATGAGATTGTGTTAGAATTAGCAATTATTTTAATAAATAAAGATGAACTCTATTACCTGATGTGTTAAGTACAATATTAATGATCTATAAACTGACATTAGCAACTCAATTAGACTATGCCTGACCGCGACTACGGTTAGGTTAGGTTGTATGATGAGTACTGCTAATGTCAGTTTATACCTCTTCTAAATATGCATCCGCCTTCTCTTTGCACAAAAGACTGTTATCATTGAATATTTAATAAGTTCATGCGGTTCGGTCAATTTGATCCAACACTAACAGTGCTACAATTATTCTTTGTAATTAAGAGCCGTAGCAGAGTAACTCAAGAGAATATTAATTTTATTTCTTCAGGTGCCACATCCCAGAATGCGAAGACAACAGTACACTGTCGGGGCCGGTACCGGCAGACGCGTGGTCACCGTCCTGGTCCACGTGGGCGCTGCCGCCGGACTCCGAGTGCCATCGTCGCCCCACCCTGGACGGAGTCTGCAGCGAAGTGGGCTTTGATAACACCACCACACTTGACTGCGAAGACTTTGTCTATCAACATCACAGCAGTATCATGTCTGAGGTTAATATCATAATTGATTTGTGTTGCGTAAATAATGCGAGCTGTTTTGTGTTTAAAAGGATAATTCCTATCATCATTACATTACAATATATTACATAAATTTATTTACTACTAATTTAATACACGACTCAGTAATAACTATAACAAATAAACAGTGCAGTAATGATTCACGAACGGGCAGTCTGGCTGGACTGCTCGGATTTCGGATGATCGCCAGAACGCTGAGCTACAACATTGTCTCGTATCAAGAAACCTCAAGCATTACATATTATTTCAAATAAACTTTCATGTGACCTCCCATACATTATGTTTTAAGTAACATCATTAAAACTGTAACAGAGCAATCATAATAATGTTACTCTACTTGTATGTTCTAGTTCGGCCTAGCGTGCCAGGAGTGGAAGCGCACGCTCGTGGGCACGGTCCACAACGTCGGCATGCTCGTCTCTCTTCCAATAATGGGATACGTCTCAGACAGGTAACATTTAAATCAATCATTTAAAGTGATAATTACGTTTTAGATAGTTTTAATAATGTATCTAAGCGTATTTAGTAACTTGATTACCTGAATATACGTGTAATAATCGTGTTAGTGTTAAACCAATACTTATTATGCAAATGGATAACTATTACAAACGAGTTAACTGCATAATGCTAAGCCTCAGTACAAGTCATGGCTGGCAACATAAATACACTATTTAGGACATGGAAATGTAACCAGCTATTTTAGGACTTGAATGTGAACGACCTAGATCATAACCCCGTTGTCGCCAGTCGACTGTTAAACCTAATACATCACATATATATCGAGAGACCGAGTTCGTATACTACACATATACTTGAGCTAAATCCACTAATCACCTCTATTCTTCGATGAACCAATCAAGACTTGGTACTAATACGTTGGGATATATTTAAGGATTTGTTGATAAAGTTTTTAAGAGATTCTAAGAATCTTTTTTCGTTACATAGTGGTTTATATATTATTATATAATTGTAGATGGGGCCGTCGAACAGCATTGGTGACGAGTGGCACGGGCGCAGGACTGGTAGGGCTCTGCAAGTCCTTCGCTGGCTCGTATCCTACTTACTTGGCGGCTGAGTTCTTCGAGACTGTACTCGGAGCCAGTGTATATCCAGCGGCATTCGTGCTTAGTAAGTTTATACTTATTATCTTATCTTTAACTACTTCCCAGTTCACACCGCAGACATAGTAATTAAACAGTAACTATGTGTCATTTGTGTCACTCGGGTCAAGGAATGGAGGAAGGAAGTTTTTCTCATACATATTTATAGCATTATCAGTATTTTATATTGTTGGATTGAAATTATCAGTTCTTATGACTGCGTAGCTTTGTACTGTTGAACTAATTGACAAAATGTTTGTTTTAGTGATCGAGTGGCTGGGGGTTGAACAAAGAATATTGGCCAGCTTACTACTCGGCATTCCATTATCGGCCGGAGCGGCGATGCTGGCTCTGCTGGACTATTTGACCGGTTATTGGCGCACATGGGCGCGCATTGCATATCCCCCATCTTTTCTGCTGTTGCTTTACCCTTGGATCCTACCTGAGAGTATTCGGTGGCTCGTGGCAGGTGGTAAAGTTAACGAGGCTGTTCGGGTCATAAAACAAGCAGCAAAAGCTAACAGAGTCACCATTCCCGACGACACTTTAGACAAAATGCTCTCGAAAGACCAAGTTACAGATAAAGTGGAGGCTATCGTTCAAGAGGAGAGCTTATTCAAGGCTTTTATTAAGTAAGTTATTCGTTTGCTACGACGAATGTGAAGAACCCTATTAATTCATTTTATTACAATTTGACAGTTTTAATAATAACAATGCATTTTTTTACCTTAAGACTTAAATACTAATACATAAATACAACAATAATACACATATACAAGTAAACACTAAAGATAGCTTCGTTACCCACCCACACCGCGGGGAACGATGGCGCGAAGGCATTTCGCCGCGAAATCGTAGTACCGATACTTTGGATGAAAAATGACTAAACCCTTCTATCTCTAGTAGAAGCATCTTATAGATGAGGTTTATATATTTACATACACTCGTATATATTAGTATTGCAGTGGTAATCGCAATACAACACTATGGTTTACGTGTGAAACATGTAATTTATAATGAGAGGAATATTTACAATAATTGCCGTGACAGATGTTGTAATACGTCCGGCGTCCTAAAATATAGAATATTCTCATCTTCAGAGAACCATTATCAACCCGTGCCTTTATTTCATTAAGGATGTATAAATAAATAAATTTAATTGCTTGCAAGCATTCAATAAATTGCAGGAACTAATCGTTACCTCAATGGACAGATACAGCGCATTGCGGAGAAGATTGCTCGTTTGCTTCGCGTGGTGGACGTGTGCGGTGTTCGTGTTCTACGGGCTCGCAGTGCGTGCGCACGCGCTGGCGGGGTCGGCGCACGCTAACTACGCCCTGTTGGCCGCCGCGGAGTTGCCAGCGCTTGTCTTGAACACGCTGTTGCTGGACCGCGCGGGCCGCCGGCCTCTGCTCACCGCGGCCTTCCTCCTCACCGCCGTCGCCCTCATCGCTATTCCCTGTTTGCCCGATCGTAAGTAGTGTCTTTTTATACAAGATATTCTTAGTCGTTAGTCATTTAAAAGTTAATGATATGCATTGATTTTAAGCAGAACAACTTTTACGTTTGTGGAATTATTGAACAGTAAAAAATACTTTGTTGCAGAAAACAGTGGATTGGGTACGGCGCTCTTCCTTGCGGGTAAGATGGGTGCGACGATGGCCCTGAACGCCCTGTACGTGTACACCGCCGAGCTGTTCCCGACGCGCGCGCGACAGCGCCTGCTCGCCGCGTGCTCCACGTGCGGCCGCGTCGGAGCCATCCTTGCGCCGCAGACGCCGCTGTTGGTGAGGATTTGTGCTCGTGATGTGGTTGTTGGAATCGAAAATAATAAATAATTAAATTAAATGCACCAGGCTGCGTACGGGACATGGGTGCCGACGACGCTGTTGGGTGCGTTGCCGCTGCTCAGCGCGGCGCTGACGCGGCTGGTGCCGGACACTCTGGGCCGCCGTCTCCCTGACTCCTTCGCCGACCTGGACTCGTCGGCCTCCGACATTTCCGCCTCTACCGCTCTGCCCTAACCCTAGCCGTCTCTCGACTCCATTGATCTCAACTAGAATAGTTATGTTAGGGTCAACGGGTTAATGTTGTGGACATTCAGCTCTGTGATAGCATCACAAGTAAGGAGCGGAGGATGTCTCTGTGCTCTACGTGTACGTGTGCGCCTGTGTGCGTAAGCGGCCACATTGACACGAGCTTTGCGTTTGATAATACATAAATACACAGAGTGATTGTTTACCACCTTATCACTAGAACGAGTCTCAGCAATTGAGATCGGTATTTGCTATTGCAAGCAAAACAAACAAATACCAAGCCTCACACCGTCTCGAATATCTAAACTTAAGAAGCGTAGATTATATTTAATTGTTATTCATCACGTGCTGTACGTGTGTGTGTGTGCCTCCAGCGATACCATGTTTTATGTAAATAATTGCTATAATACTTACGATTAAGATAAAGTTTTATAATTTTATAAGAATTAAAACTAGAAGTAAGATAACAAGTCTAAAATGACAATAAAACTATTACGATAAGATCGCAATAATTCCCAATATTTGCTCACACACTTGTTTTATTTTCGTCCTTAAATGTTTGCAGCTGAAGGAAGAGCAGAACCGTATACGACAAGATTCAGCGTCCGCTTGTAGCGCCTACTAGTTTTAAATATTTAATTTACGTATTAAAGAGTTTTCGTTACGATTTGTTTGGTGAACAAATATTTGTGTTGGCTTTAAAGCGTCGATTTAAAAATCAATACCCCTCAATTAACTAAACAGAATTTGAAAAACCGTCAAAAAATTTCGTCACGGCAAATTTCTTAACTCATACAGGCGATGGCTGATAACCCTTACTCACAACATGATGTAATTTAAATTTATCTCCTGATAGTTTGCCTTAAGGCATTAATATATGTTTGTTTTGTTTTGGTTACTCGTCGTCGAAACCGAAATTAGATATATCTTTTGTTGGAGTAACTTGGACGCCACGAGATACAATATCAGATCAATAGTGTAAAAGTAAAAGAAACTCAGTCTCTCTGTCAGTTGCTTCATTACGAACAAAAAATGCATTGCGGGTTCCAAAAATAATTGAACGCGACCGGAGTCGCAGTACATACGCAGTGTGTTACGTATAAGTTACTAATCATTATGTACTAGCTAAGGTAGATTGTATTTGATATAATACATAACATACAATATAATACCATATAGCAAACCTGTACGTTTTGGACGAGTCGATAATGACTTCAGAAGCGCCACTAGGAGAAAGTTATAAAATGAATGCAAAACGATCATTTAATACGGCGTGCCGAATGTCAATTATTTGGACAAATAAAAGCGTATATGGGAATAGACATTTCCACGGCATGCGTTGCACTGTCTAGAAAAATACTTGATTCTTATCAAATAAAACAAATAGCTGTTCTGAGCCGGATTTCAAAAATTTCGATTTAATAAATCAATTTGTGAGTTACAAACAACAGACACATTCTGAAAGACATAGTCGGTAAATTAACAAGAACCTTCGTTTTTTACGATTGCGATCAAAATAAAGAAATGTACATATTTTATCTTATACCATATGAATAAAAATATCACACTGCGTCATTGCTAATAAGATTTAATAATGAATTATTGTAGCAAGGTACTCTTCGTGGTTACTGAGATTAACTCAATAAAAAGGCTATCCAACACAATAAAAAATTATAATCAGACTGGTAGACTCTTAGACTAGAGCCGTCAATTAAAATCTTCAGTTTTACCTTTACCAAAATTAATAAAAATATACGATTAGATTCGAGTCGAACAAGATTGTAATAATCACATACTATAAACTTTATTTGACTACGGTGGCGTCCAGTAGCGCGCTCACTTAACTAGAGGCCCGGCCGATAAACGTTATTTCCGTGTTCTATTGAATGCGCACTGGCATCCAGGAGTATGCTATCTTCCCGGTCGCATCAGGTGGTGTGACCGCTATGAGATTGGCTATGTCGACACACCTTTTTTCAAACCTACTCATTAATTATTATAATTTATTATTTTAATTTATTATTATATATGCTAATTGATTCGTTTCCGTGACCGAAGATTTGGTCAGGAGCACACTTGTATCCTTTAACCAGTAACTAACTCGAGATTTAAGCCAGTTTAAGTAAGAAAAGCGACTGATGTGTCGCCGGCCGCCGTACATCGCACTGAATTAAGTAATTGAACATGGCACGGCCAGAGCCATCCGTTTATTGTGACGCAAAATATCTTCGTTTAGTCCATTTCTTTAGAATTCTAATAAATCGCACAAATAATTATTGCATAGTGCGTATTGCGTCAAAGCCTCGGAGTCCATATCGCAGTAAAAACAATAATTGGATTGAATTATAATTGCTTTTTTTGACATTTTGCATGACTCAAGGAAGTTCGACATCGATTTTCTTTATTATATTTTTGTAAATGAATATTTACGAAATGGAATAGTACGTTTATAGATTTGATCGAATCATTTTAACTCCGATTATTTTTAATGACATCTCTAGAATATGAATAGTTCGAGTGGCGTTATTATTAATTTTAAAACGGCGTAATATATCATAACGGATATGCCATGAAACAGGCGGCGTTATTTGGTAAAATTTACAAAGTCATTAATTACAATATACAAAATGATGCCGATACTAGCTTGTATAAGAGGAGTTTCAAAAATAGGGTACAAAGATTATTTTGACATGTCCTTCATAGCCATTTAATTTATACTGAAATTCTTAATTGTTACAATAATTTAGCAAAAAGTGTTTCGTTCATTTTTATATTGCTGAATTTTCGTTATTGTTTATTTAAATTTTGCCATAGGTTTTGTTGTTTGGCTCAAATTAGACATTGTTTTTTTTAAGGTTTCTTTTAGTTTAAAACTACTTTGATCTACTTAAATTGCAGGAAAATTTTGTCTCCGGCATTACTTTTTTCCGGACATTTCGGTTTTGTTACCACAATATGTTTTTTTTTTAATTTCAATTATGGCAACACTACCGCTCCTTATACGCGGCCATTTTTCCAATTGAAAAGCATTTAAAGTATGTCTAATTATTCTAACAATAATCTTTATTCCGGTATGCTAAACTCACACAACAAAGTCGTTGTGTGAGTTTAACCAGCTTTGTTTTATATTTAGTTTTTATCAAATAAGCCGATGTTCCTCGAATGCAATAGTTATGAATTAATGAACTAAATGATTGATAATTGATGAGATTTAATATAACATCTGAATTTGCACATTATAGAAATGATGTGCAAATTCAGTTGTTAAAAGAATTTAACCATGGTAATTGTTCATCCGATTTCGATCATGTCCTTTAATACAGATACATAAATATGTGGAGGTTTTTCTAAATTTGTTCTTCTAATAATCGAGCTCTTGCAGTGACTTTATAAATGCAAAATAAGCTGTCGAATTATCTGTCCTGTGGTTTTGTCGATTATAAGGTCTGAAATTGTCTCAAACATAAGGTTCGTTAATAGACATCGTTAAGGTTAAATAAGTAAACTTGTGGTTTGTAGTGAAAACGAGTTTAATAATTATAAGAAAACCCATTTAAAATTTCAAAAATATTAATTTAGCTCTGAATGCGAGTATTGTGGTCTTACTTAATTGTCTCAATAATTTCAATGATCAACATCAAACGATTAAATAATAACTATCACTAATGGAGATTGTTCAGCCTTGTGTCAGTCCTTAAATTGATATAAACTTTTGATAGCGGCTCTGTTAAAAGTGAATGACGTTTTGCAAGTGCCGAATCGTTATTACTCAAAGTCAAATTTGAATGTTTTCAACGGTATGCGTTGCATATAATTACAATGCACGCGGCCAATCAAATGTAGCAATGAGCACAGATGACTGACAATCGAGAGCCGGCCGTGACCCACAGTGGCTTTCTACCCACAAATCAGTATTGTTGCTGTCCTCAGGGCACTCCTCTAATGCTCCGATTGTTCAGTACTCTTTGCGCTGTCGATGTGAAACTGCCTCTCTCGGTGCTCGTGCGGCGTATCTGAAGTGTTCAGATACGCTTACATTCAATTGTTATTAAATATCAGTCAGATTCACTTCTTTGTAAACGTTTTCTCCCACCACGAATAAAAACATAAGTATTAACATTTGGCGTTCGGCCACGGTTGCTGACTTAAGTAATTGAAATGAGCATGAGCGATTCGAAAGACAAGCCGTCCGAGAACGATGGTCAGAACTCTAAGTGTGGAGTATTCGACGCGGACCGGGTGATGCGGGAGCTGGGGCAGGCGGGTCGGTTCCACTTGCGGGTGTACGTGCTGGTAGCTCTAGCAGCCGTGCAAGTGGGGCTGCTGCACACCACCTACATCTTCCTAGCTGCTGATATCCCATACAGGTATGTTGTTATAACCGACTGTTACGGTGGATAAAATAATTGTCTCGTCTTAAACAGCATTAGAACCACTCGCTGATAGATTGCTATAGTACCAGTGACAGGCGTTAAGGTCGATTAACGTCATAGCTTTCCTTTAAGCGTAATGAATATAATATCGAATTACTAATGCTTTATAAAACTATATTTAAATATAATAACGAAATAAATTATATAAAATAATGAGAGCCGACGTAAATACAAATGGTTACCTGTCGTTTAACGTTAATAAATAACTCAATACAAACGATTACTGCAAACAACATTTGGGTGTTAAGAAGTTCCACTATATGCCTTCGTAGTCCAGGTCCAGTCTGATGCTAAACAAGTAAGTCTAATGATAATAAAGTCCCGTCCAATTCCGGCCACGGCGCCGGCGGCCGGTCGCGAGGGAAACTGGCCACAGATACACGAAGAATTTTTCGGTAGAAAAACCCACTTACTTTTTATCCGTCCGACTTGGAGTTTGAACCCCGGGACCCGGGATCAGGATCTTATATCTAAACAGGTTTCCTGTCTAATTTTAGGCGATCCCGTAGTAGTGGTCGTACACCAGGTCCAGTATCGATTACCATCGTCGAAATATACTGATCCCAGCGCAAAATAAATAATTAAACTCAATAATCGGTTCATAAGTAATCCGTTAAGCACACACAAAACCATTACAACGAATTGAAAGCCTCCTTCGACTTTGAAAAACTTTTTTCAAAGTCGGCTAAAAATTGAATCTCTATAATCATATCATTACGTAACGCAAATAGCTCCTTTATATTTATTTATTATGTGTACTTGTAAACGAAACGAGCGTATGATCTACTGACCACGTAGACATCGGTAGACAATCCAAAAATGTTCTTTATGTGTAACATTCTCGACACCGTGGCCGCTGATCTCGGCGCGGGTCCCTCCCGTACTAATTCGGATTATACACGCCCTTTTTCTACTGTGAATAGTTTACCATATTTAAACACGTTCACGGACTTTGTTATTTAACGCCGCGACGTGAATTTGCCTCAATAAAGGGACCGTCCTACGCAAATTAATTATTTTATTATATTAGTAATTTATAAAATATGCGCGAAGAACCGTACAAATTGACTACTTGGACTACCTAGTCGTGAGTTTTTTATAATCTTGAGACCTACCTGGAGTAGGTACCAGCTACTCATCACATATTCCGCCGGAACATTCAAACCAGCAAAAGCAAAACTAATGGTTCCGTGACACATAAAAACTGATATTGTTTATATGAACATACTAGCAACCCGCCCCGACTCCGCTCGGGTGCAATGCTGATACTTAATACATACGCTATAGAATGTCTTTATACTCAACGTTCGCAGTTGTTCAGTCATTAGACAATACAAACCGCCATATCACTGCGTTTTCAATCTGTAATATCTTCGAGAATATTCATTTAAATGACATGCTGTAAATGGCCATATTGATCTATATTAAATGCACAATGTATTTCAAGTGATTCATTGGATAAGGATTAATACTCTTTCGCTTAAAATCGCTAAACGTAAAAATAAGGGAAAAAAATGTTTATTGTGGGTTATTCCTAAGAGATAGACATATACCATTGCGGACTTTTTTGAAGATATTTTTAAGGTGTACAGTACTGTAGTACATTATTTTGATATATCTTATAGGGTTCAGTCAGCGTTTGCAATGTAAGCGCAAAAAATGGGTTTATTCTCGACATCACATTAGAAACCTCTAAAATTATCAGTGTTTCTCTACTATATTGTGCTTATATGTAAATCTCGAATAACTCTATCTATTAAAAAAAGCCACGTCAAAATCCGTTGGATAATTTTAAAGATCTAAGCAATCACAAGGACAGACAGACAGCGGTAAGCGACTCTGTTTTATACTATGTAATGATGATGATATACAACGTTCACAGTTTTTAAGTCATTAGACAATACAAACCGCTACGTCCCTGCGTTTCAAATCTGTAATATCTTCGAAAATATTCATTTAAATTACATGCTGTGAAGGGCCATATTGATCTATATTAAATGCACATATGCAGTTTTCAATACAGAGTCTCTAACTCCAAGATTACAAAGAGCTCAAACAGCTCGTTCATGAAGAAGCCACATTATACCTACTTAGATATACCATAAGATATGAAATTAAGGAAATAGCTAAAATGATAACTAAGAATTACATTTGAGATGTACATCTTATATTTGTTAAGGATGACCTACAAACAATAAACAAAAAAGCAAAATTTAAAGTTGATAAGACTTAAATAATATATAAACATAAAAACAACTCACCGTGACCTAATTAATATAACAAACTAAAAGGAATTAAGATATTTAATACGGAAATAAATTGATAAAAACAAACCGACTTGCGTTAATGTTAAGGTCGAGACCGCGCGCCGGGATTAGCGACACATTCCGGGCGAGATATGGACCCAATGTTTGTACATCATTTGAAAAAGCATCAGATTCACGTGTTACGTAAGAACTAAAAATATAAATTTATGCAATATATATTAAAGTCGTCATAATTAGCTTGTTTTCTGACATCTTCTAAAAGAAATAATGTATCAGCAGCAAACAATACAGTACCACACATACCGTTAACGTTGAACAAGATTTATTTACTATCAGAGTAGTAGATAGTAGATACTTATACTAAAAATAAGATAGAATTAACAAATACGTTGTACGTCCTGAAATTTATTTATAACTACATGAAATATAATTTCTGTTTATAACTTAGGAGAATATTATATAACTGGTTACATATATTAATTATCCTACAGCAGTCTAAAATAAGATATGATTTCTTCAAGCCGGGCCTTTTTATTTTTAGCGGTTAATTTGAGGAGTCGATTAGATAAAGTACAACAGTCTTGACTTGATACTATACCCATTCTTAAACGATTCAACATTTCGCCCCACCGCGCTGCTCGTAATATAACTTCGACCGACCGAACCGCAACTGGATCGTTGGGTTAGAAGACCAGGACGGCAACGACAACGTTTCGCTCACCGGGAGCCGACCCTGAGTACAGCGTGTCGTGAGACTTACATCGGGCTGTCTCACGTGAATGCGTATACTCGTAACTCTCAGTGCAGCAATTACATCATGTTGAAACTAAGGACGAGCTATCAGTGATATATTTATACGTCTGGCGACCGAAACGGCGACCTGATGGTAAGTGGTCACCACTGCCCATAATAATAAACTAAACTCTTACTACTGCTATTACTTAATAAATAGACTACTAAGTAAAATTTGGATATGTGTGTATTTAGCAAGGAGACTGTTTTATATTACCGTGAGTGTGAAAATTTAAAGTTTATAGCGAGATACTTCCTGACGTCGAAACATATAGGGTTCACCGAACATAGGTATTGTTTTTCAAAACAAGTATGTGCGTTATTTAGAGAAGTTTCAGGGGCGTTGCCTCCAGTCAACGCACTTGAAACGACACAGGTGTGTTTTAAAGAATATACATATTTCAAATAAATTAAATTTTAAAGAATCAATATTGTATTTTACACTAATCAGTATGATTACATTACACAATAACGTAAATATGCAACCGTATTAAAAGAATCGTTTATGTTTTTAAGTTTACAGTGAGATTGACATTAACGAACGCAATTAAAATAATTCTAATTACTTCAGTAAATTAATTTCCAAAAAGTTAGTGATTACAACCTCGTGGGTCCAATGTCATTAAGTTCTTGTTTGAATTTCAATGTCACTGGAGGCATTGATGGCAATAATGAGGTTTCGACATATCGTAGCGAACGAGTAGCGCGGAGTGCGAGTCGCCGTTGTTATGTTGACAATGGCTCGTACCATTGATCAATTGATTGGTTGCGGACATTCACAGCGGAATTTTATCAATCAATAACAACCTTTCGTTTTATCATGACTGTTTACTCGTCGGACGCTTGTCCGTCACATGAATTAAACTTAAAGTCAGAATCATAACTGCCTTCATTCGAGTGGACTATCATTAGCACTTTTGAATTCTTAAAAATTAACTAAATGTCGCGCTAATAGTACTATTAGCCACCAGTACTATTAGCACAGAACACAACACACAGTTTAGAATATAATATGTTCACTTAGAAGAATCGTTACGAAGACGTAATATTTATTTTTTACTAATTATTGTTGATGTTGTAATGATCGAATATTTAAATTAGTACTCACATGTAACTAAATAATATTTACTGTTATACAAAACAACTAACCAATATCAACACCACGCACATGTACATGGTTACTGTCTAAATAATTTCGTACAAAATACAAACGGACAGACGAATGTTTCCTTTTTTTTCTATATTATATATATACAGCTCTATTATTATTAAATACTAGCGATTATTATTAAATATTAAACACCCGCGACTCCGTTCGCGTGATTTTAAGCCTCAAAATTGGGAGGATTTGATTTACATATCTGTGTATCTTTCAGTCTGTCGTGGTATCGTAGTTCCCGATAAGTATTTGTATATTACACGATATTACACGGAGTGCCGTCGGGGATCAAGGCATAGATTTTTTTGCAGTTGCGAACACGCTACAGAGCCACATAAAGCTAGCCGTGTGCACTGGACTCGCTTAAAAGTAAACGTTTTTTTTTGAAATGAGAAAGTACCGGGGCATAAACATAAAATCATCTCCGCCACACTCATTTATACTTATAGTTTTATTTTCAAACGCAAAGGGATGATGTAACCCACTGGAACTCTTTAAAAAATTCTAATTCGTTAATAGATACCCACAGTAATATTTTTTGACCCTCGACGCAAAAAGGGAGGGGTATATTAGATTCACGTGTCTATGTATCTGTCTGTGGTATCACAGCCTCCAAACGGATGAACCGATTTTCGTTTAGTTTTTTTTGTGTCATAGATAATTTTATCCCGAGTGTTCTTAGCTATGTTTCATGAAAATCTGTTCAGTCGTTTGAAAATCATCAGCTCTTTAACAGTTGACGAGGGGATCTGGCTGCCTTCCGTATGGTCTATCCATTCGAAATTTATTACCGAATTAAAAAATAATAATTTAACAACATTAACAGCTTGTAAATTTCCCACTGCTAAGGCCTCGTCTCCTTTTGAGGAGAAGGTTTGGAGCATATTCCACCACGCTGATCCAAGAAGAAGACTAAACTTAATGTTGACACATTTTTCTAACAAACAAAGTAAAAATCAGAAAGCCAATTCACTGACTAAACTTATTATTGAAAGCGCAGATTTTTAAGAAACAATTTAATAATGAAGTAAGTCTACTTAACTATCCGAGTTAACGAAAATAATACTTACATAAAAGATTTTCAGTATAACACATAACAAACAAACTATCTAACTAATAAACAAAAGTTTAACTTATTCTATAACTAGCTGTTACCCGCGGCTTTGCCCGCGTAGAATATGAATATATTTACAAATTAACTTAAAATGTTACGTTAATGTAATACCTCTTTGTATACCACATTGGTGTGCACTTCAGCCCTTAGGGTAGAATATCCTGAAACGCTTTAATGCGAATCAACTCATTTTTAATCGGTACCCCAAAAATAAAATTTCGATCTTCTAACTTCAAAATGACAGACTTCCAGACTAACCTGAATACGAAATGTCAAATTCTATTTCTCCCCTTAGGCGTAAAATATCCAAAAACGCTTAAATGCGAATCTACTCATTTTTAATCGGTATCTCAAAAATAAAATTTCTAGCTTCTAACTTCAAAAATTACAGACTTCCAGACTTACCTGTATACGGAATGTCAACCCTATTTCTCCCCTTAGGCGTAAAATATCCAGATACGCTTAAATACGTATCTACTCATTTTTAATGAGTATCCCAAAAAACAGTTTTTTGTTTTTAATTTAAAAAATTACGGACTTCCATAAAAACTTTCATCCCTTATTTCACCCCCTCAGAAGTAGAATATCAAGAAACGCTGAAATACGTATCTACTCCTTTTTAATCCTTTCATCCCCCTTTTCAACCCTTTACAGCACTTTTTTCCAAATAAGTAGTAGCCTATGTCCTTTCTCAGGCTCTAGACTATTTGTGTACCAAATTTCATTTAAATCGGTCCAGTAATTTTGGCGTGAAAGCGAGACAGACAGACAGAGTTACTTTCGCATTTATAATATTAGTATGGAAGTATGGATAGTATGGAAGTATGGATTATTATTTCCCTCGCTAGAGAGCTCCGATAATAACCGCGTCCGATCGCTGCTAAATTCAAAGTGCTACAGGGAGAACCGCGGCCTCCGACGCGCCTATAGCACGCTCCCGCCGCCCCGGCCGGCCGGTACCACCGCAAACGCTACGTTCCGCAATTATTAAATCTGTAATATCTTCGAAAATATTCATTTAAATTACATCCTGTAAAGGGCCATATTGATCTATATTGAATGCACAATTTATTTAAGGTACCTAATTGGATAAGGATTAATGCTATATTGCTTAAAATCGCTTCGAAAAGAAGCCATTATTTCTCGTAAAAATAAAATGATAAAAATGTTTATTGTCTGTTATCTTTAAGAGATAGACATATACCATTGCGGTCTATTTTGAAGATATTTTTAAGGTATACAGTACTGTAGTACCTTATTTTGATATATCTTATAGGGTTCAGCCAGCGTTTGCAATGTAAGCGCAAAAATTGGGTTTATTCTCGACATCACATTAGAAACCTCTAAAATTATCAGTGTTTTTCTACTATATTGTGCATATATGTAAACCTCGAATCACTCTATCTATTCAAAAAAACCGCATCAAAATCCGTTGCGCAGTTTTAAAGATTTAAGCGTACAAAGGGACAGAGGGACAGAGAAAGCGACTTTGTTTTATACTGTGTAAAGAAGATATGCCGATATAACCGATAATTATTTTTTTACGATAAGATCGTATTAACCTCATTTATTAAATATATTACGGAGACCTAATACATTGGTTTTTAAAAATAGTATTGTAACCGCGAGCGTTTTAAATATTATTGTAATATGCCTGCACACGCTTGCAGTCATTCAATACTATAGGCAGCGCCGCTATTTGTGAAATGAGTATGCCCCTATGCCCTAGCCCTAATGCCCTAATGCCCTCTACAGCGTCACCGGGCGGGAGCAGCGGCGCGGGCGCAGCTTATATTGGCTAGGCCGTGACCGAATGTGACCAGTATAAGTTAAACCCTATTTCATATGATCGACTACATTGCTAAAAGCTCAACTTACATTGGACATTTAAATTAGCAGATTTTTGAATTTTTCCCGAGATTAGCGGTAACAGTCGAACAGACAAAATCACATTTTGTGATCTATTGCGTTAATAAATACCCCCAGTACTATTTTTGCTCAATTATCTTCTATGTACAGATTTTGATTGAGTTAGATATATTTATCACTCAGAACATTTTCCAGAGTCTTATAAAAAATAATATGCCCTCGAATGTTATTCAAGGAACTGAATATTTTTATTAATTAGTGAATTAATAAAAAAATACAATATAGATTATTTATTAGTGTTATTGTAATACGAAAAAATGATATAACGTTATCAATATTGAGACATGCGTTTTATCCCGCAAGCCCGGAGTTACTGTGAGCACGTCTTACTCACTCAAGATGTCGAGCGTGCGTGTACATACCGTACATGAATATATCGAGGGCCCGGTCGGTTTGATACAACGTGCATCTTGATTTCAAATCGTATTCTTTGAGACCTTCTTTAGATTTCCGGTACATACTCGTATTACAACATAAATTCCTTGTGTTCAAGGAACTTTATTATAATTTTATTTGCAATTCTCGTTGAATGGCAATCACACATAACTATGGTAATAATAATCACCCGATCAATGTTTTGTTACAAAACATAAATTATTAATTAATTTAACTGTCATTTAATCCTACAAGTAGAAGAGTATGTCTATACTAATATTAAAAATTCAAAAGAAACTTTATCTGTCTGTCTGTCCCGCTTTCAAATTTGGTAGGCTACTTCTTATACCTAACATCTGACGACTAACCCCTAAAATGCGAGCGAAGTCATAGGCTACAACTAGTACTGTATATTTTAATGCTCACCAATCTTTACAAATAATATTGCCAACAACACCACCATCACCTCACCGAGGTGAGGACATAAACATGTTCTTGTACAGTGCTTCATTTACGGCGACGTAACACCAGCTGAAAGCCTCTAAGATACTCGTATATTTACAGAGTGCACAGGACATGACGGTAGCTAGTTGACGTAATTCATGGAACTTATAATAATTTCACGCCAATTAACTTTGAAATTACATGCAATATAAATGTTTACTGTTTTTTATGGTTAGCTGATAACAGATTGCAGGGTCAATCCAGACTGGTGCTTTAATTTGTTGTTATAATTCATCTCATGCTCGGCCTTCTACTACACGAGTCAAGCAACTCTCACTGGAGAAGAACATCCTAGAAAAAAGTTATTATTTTTTAATAATTATTAAATTCGTGATTTGAACTTTGTAATTAAATAGGTTGTTTGATAATTTTATAAAAATATCTAACAGAATAATTTGCCTACGAACTGCATCAGTTGTTTGGTTAGTAATAATTTTGGCTTAGTTTAGCAGAGCAACGTTTTAATGCCTCGCGCGCACTTTGGGTGGGCACTTTCGCCGTTCTGATCCACGTTCATGTCAGACAGAATGTCAATATTGAGCGATAGCCTACACTATGCGAACGGGCACTCTGTTACGATCTCTGGACCACCAAGCAGTCGACTGTAATAATTTGACGACCTCCGTGGTCGACTGGTGTGTACACCGGTTTTCATGGGTACGCCACTCCGAGGTCCCGGGTTCGATTCCCGGCCGAGTTGATGTAGAAAAAGTTCATTAGTTTTCTATATTGTCTTGGGTCTGGGTGTTTGTGGTACCGTCGTTACTTCTGATTTTCCATAATACAAGTGCTTTAGCTACTTACATTGGGATCAGAGTAATGTATGTGATGTTGTCCAATACTTTTTATATTTCTTATAATAATAGATTTCTCTGACATATCAGCGTCACGTGACCTTAGTAATCGCTTAATTTGTAGGCGACTTTGACTGAGGCCTTTCCGAGCAACCTGTCTCGGATCTGAGAATCACTTAACTGCGAGTAATTTTTTCCTTCCGTTCTCACGTGTATATATTTAATGTTTACACAAATAAAACAAAAGATTAATTACAAATAAAATTCCATTTTGATTCTTAACGAACTTATTTGAATGTCCCAGTGTAATTGGTCAATCGCCTTTTCTTCTCATCTTAAGTAGATTAATGAAGTAGACGTTACCATGATATTTCAGGCATATGTTTCGAACATTTTAATATACATATATATATATTAACGTTCGTATGTGGCAGTAGTAACCGAAAAGCTTTGTGGAAACTGACTGTCATGGGATGGGCATGTTATGCGGAGAAATGAGGACCTTATTGTGTGGGTCTTGAAACATGGATGTGGATGAAAATAGAGGTAGGGGATTACCAAAGAAACGATGGACGGATTGTGTGGAAGATGATATGGCTGAAAGAATGCTACTTATGAGATGATGTCAGACAGAGAAGTATGGAAGAAGTCTTCTTCTTCCACGACGGTAGCTCGTTGACGTAAATCATGTAAGTTATAATAATTTCACGCCAATTGACTTTGAAATTACATGCAATATAAGTGTTTACTGTTTTTTATGGTTAGCTGATAGCAGATTGCAGGGTCAATTCAGACTGGCGCTTTAATTTGTTGTTATAATTCTTCTTATGTTTGACCTTCCACTTTGACACGAGTCGAGACATGCTGCGCCGACTCCAAATAAAATTGGGATAAGGGCAGGAGGATGATGTTGCATCTAACATATGTCTGACACATCATGGGCCACATCCTAGGTTTCTCATGGCGGTTTTGCTCACCGACGGCTTTATAACTCTGCATAGTGTAGTAATAAAGTGGTATTAAAAGTAAAATATTGTATTTAATTGTCAAGTTTTGAGAATAATAATTTATAATATTTTCATGTATCACGTGATAAGACTCTTCAATATTAGATTCTATGATGTACTTGTGCATTCGAGTTTCATAAATAAATTCAGAGCTCAAACTAAATAATTGCTAAATAGTTTGAGAATGAAAAATAAATAGTGTTTATGAACAGGAAACGATGGAGAAGTATTTTGTTTTAATTATGCACCGATTTTTCCAAATTCCTAGTTATCAGAAATTTCTCATTCAATTTTGAAAAGATTAAAATATTTTAATTTCTTCAAAAATATATTTTAAATCAAATCTTAAAAATTAAGTAATATTGTTCAAACGAACAACCGTTTGGTTCCGGTAGGACATCCCTTGATATCAGGATATTTATGGTGTAATATTGATTCAACTTTGTTTTGTGGCTTTGGTTGACTCGTGATTGATCATTGTAAATTTTCACCCGTAAGCCTTAACTCAATATTACGGTGCGCTATCATTCGAGACAAAGTGCCCGGCGCACGCGCACATGTAGTTTCGCGCTGCATCACTTATAAGAATTACGTTTAACGAATGTATAGTTTTTGGATAAATCATTGTTATTAATTTGCATTAAAATAGCAATTAATAGCGAAGCTATGCGAACAGTGAGTTTTAAAATATAGAAAGGGTGACCAACTCTAAAGTTTCGACAATGGAGAAAAAAAATCAATTTGACACGGATGCACTGATGCTGGAACTGGGGCAGTTCCGGCGGTTTCACGTCGTGAACTACGTGTTGCTGGCGGTCGTGTCCTTTGCGCTGGCTCACTACGGCGTCAACTACGTGTTTGTAGCGGCCGATGTTCCGTACAGGTAACGTACGAGTCAATCAAATACTCGTCGCGCCAGAAGTTATTTCTTGCGATTTGAATAAAATAAAAAACAACAAAATACGTTTTTGTACATAACAATTGAACTTTACGTTAATAGTCGAATTAACGTCACGCAAATATTGCTTTACGACACATTGCGATGTTAAAGAAGAACTGTCAGAAGTATAAATTAAAATAAAGCACACTATTAGGGGGCGACTTTCGCTCAGAGAATCGGGATAGAGATGTAAAGGGGAAACGCTGCTCACAACCTCGCCACCATCCCAATTCCCAATATTTTTATTAGTATAGACAACGAAGGCCCCAATGTAAATAAAAATATTAATTAATGAAAATAATAAATATTATTTCATTGAGACAACACGATTGTGTGTGACGTTACTCAGGTGTTTATAGAAATAAATAAATACTTTCGCTTTTGTCTGGGAATCGATGCGTAATTAAATCGTTGCTTTTCTAATACTTAAATGAAATGTGCTTTAGTACACTTTATTAAAAAAAGTTACATCCTTTAGGTCCCTAATTCCACTGGCTTACTTACCGTTCAAATCGGAACAAAGTACGTTGTTGTTCATGTTTGCCGATATAACTACTAACTACTTCCCGTGGCATCAAGAGAGGGAGGGATAGCGAGTGCACTTGTGCCATAATATGTGCTGCGCGGACGGCCAACCTTCTTGAAAACGGCCACCCTAATCGTCCAGAAGAATCTAATCACAAAGAAGTCCTCAGCATGTTAAGGAAAAATATATTAATGTCAAAGTGTATGTATGTTGAACTGAGCTACAAATAAAGCCTGATGATTCTATGAGAATAGATAACATTAAACAGAGACTACATTTTAAATTGGTGTGTATGTTGCACGCGCGTCATTAGCAACGGCGATGCTATCGTTCAGCTGGTGTCTAGTAGGTCCCGACTGTTGCCGGTAATTATCATCTAACAGACGTTTCCTCGCCGAGTCTCGCTGCCGTAGTGCAGCGCGGGATAAACACGCCATTGTTAAGTAATTATTCTATTAACTATATTCCTTCCTACGTAAACAATCTTCAGCTTTATCTTTAATGGTATTGTATTTGAGTAAAATATCTCGTATCGTCTCGTATCGTTTAATTTTAACTCACTTGCGTAAAATTTTCCTTTGAGATTACAACTCGTTACGAAGTATTAAAATGTTTAAATCATTAAATTTTAAAAAGACAAGATTTGTGGGACTTGTCAGTTAAAATTGTTAACAAAATATTTGTTAATTTGGTTCCTTATTTAGTTGTCATCTTTAACAAATGTGTAGAATTCAGTAGAGCACACAGTTGTATGCCCTAGCAGTAAAACTAAGCGGGGCCATTTATGCAATGAAAACTGACGGACATAACTTGTATAGCGGACACCCGTATTTAGTGATACGATTAAATCTAAATATGAAACAAAAAACACCAACAAATTACTCCTTCATGATATCCGACATCACTCAGGTGGTCACGTTCGATTTGGAATGTGTTATATACACTTGTCAGAGCATTTGGGTTTTTCTGTCTAGAAATGCTCAGTTTCCAAAAGTTTGATCCAAGAGCTTGAAGGTGGTACTTTCCTGACCTTGAAATATACGTAAAGACAATGCTCCTGCACCTGAACCTGAACTCTTTTCGGTGCCAGTGCCGAGTGCATCATCGTCGTTAGGTTTGAAATATACAGGGTTATTGGTAATTCGACGTATTCCCGTTAGGAGGTGATAGGGGTGACTATTTGCGATAATTTTAACCCCCATATGCGTAATGCAAAAGTGAACCATTTTTGAATTATCACGTTTTTTAGAATTTTTCAAAATAAGTCAAATTTGCAAATTCAAAAATTTATTAAAAAAAAAGTTTCGATTAAAATCTACTTTTTTCTTCTGATTTATAAAAACGATTAAACACTGGATATTTTTCAATATTTAAACAATAATTATCGGTCCAAATTTAAAAATGCGAGACGGAAAAGGATATTATTTCAATATTTTTTTTATTTTTATCCCTCAAATATGCCTGAAAAACAATTTTTTATCTAAGTAGTTAAAGCACTTGTGTTATTGAAAATCAGATGTAACGACGGTACCACAAACACCCAGACCCAAGACAATATAGAAAACTTATGAACTTTTCTACATCGACTTGGCCGGCAATCGAACCCGGGACCTCGTTGTGGCGTACCCATGAAAGCCGGTGTACACTCTACTCGACCACGGAGGTCGTCAGCTTATAGTTTGTATATTATAAGCACCAAATTTAATGAATATATCCAATATAAATTAACGGCCGTGACATGCCGAGAAACTAATCTTTTGCAATAACGTTTATATAAGACTTAAACGCTGCTAATTTAGTTTGGGAAGGACTCGCGACTGTTTAAACGAACATATAGTTCTGCGACTTTCACTCGTCACGTAATACTGTAGCTGTTCAAATACAAATGAGACAAAACATATATACACGTTGTATCAACAAGACTAAATAGTTCAATAGATGGCAGATCCATTTTTTAGAATAACTAAAGTGAATATACAGATATTTACCTTTTGCCTTAACAAAAGCTTAAATTTAATATCTCAGTTACAGTTTTTGACTTCCTAATTACCATTATAGCTGCCAATATTAGTTCCAAATTATATAAAATCACCATATAATAGCAAATTGGAGTGGCGAAACGTACGATTTAAGATTTTATTATAAAAACAATTAGGTATTATGTTTCAAATCTGCAAAACAATGTTTTCGAATACGCCTTGTCCTAGTTTCTTGGCGTACAGACACGTCACCTTGTCTGGAGTTTGATATGATAATAGCCAGCCCGAGTCGGAAGCGCTGACGCTAATAGGGAAGTGTCTTCATTTCACTGATTCCTTATTGCGAGAAAGAGAACGATGAAAAGTGAAAACATTTTTAAAAAATCAGATTTTTCCCTTTTTGATGTCATACTTCCAATTTAATAGGTCGCAATGGCAGCCCGAGCCAACACCACTGAGTGTTCATATGCTTAATTTGGGTTTACAGCTGTAAATACGAGTACACCGTGAGGCAGCCCGCGTGTCTTCCGCGTGTTTCATCACGTGAGATCCACATCGGCATGGTGGATAAGCTCCAAAACTTCTTATTAGGAGAGGAGTCCGTTGTTCAGCCGTGAGGCATTAACAGGCTTATTTTATTTATACAGCAAAACTAAAACAAAGCTGTAAAATAAATATACAATTGTCAATAACCCGGATGTTTGAACTGACTCACGATGATCTCGATGAGTGGAAGCACTGAGCACCTATTGGTGTTTAACTTTTTATGTTTTTCGCTTTTTGCTATACTATAGTGGAAGTGTGATTACAATAACCACGCGACCGACCTTGACATGAGCGACGCAGCTCTTTTTTGTAATGTTAAGGACAAGGAAAAAGTGTCCAAATAATGGCGTCGCATATTTTAAGATTTGACGGTTCATAAATCAAACAAAAGTATTATAAAGACCGGTAGACCTATTCGAAAACCTATCGCTTTAGTGAGATGTAAAAAAAGAAGCAAAAATATTGGGGATTACTTCTCAATACATATTATAAGATACAGTTTATAGAAGAAACTAAAAATGTATCGCTCATACAATACCCTACATTTTCAAATAATAAAAAGTGATCTGCTTCGCTTTCCCCCCACAGGTCTACGCGCGCTGATCGCGATGTCACCGCGTTACTGTGATATCAAAATAAATGATGACCACAACCCACTGAGTTGTACTTTTAGGTTTAATTAGTAATTTTATCTGTAAGTGCAATATAAAATAGTTCAGGATCCATAGTCCATTTTTGCACTTGATTACTATCAAGCTAATGTTTCGTGAGTAGATACATTGTGATGACGCCCAACAATTTCCTGTACGAAAACTCTCGATTGTGGTAGCTAGCTAACAAATTGACATATTTTGTCCCTGCTACCTCAGCAGGGATAAAATATGTCCATCTATTTACTAACTGGGTTTTTGTTAAATCTCAAAATAATTATCAAAATTATTTAAGTAATTAAAAATGAATACTATCGAGCAGATTTTTTTTACTTAGTTAATATTTATATAATTTAATAGTCACATTGTCCTAATTGCGCGGCACGTTATAGCGGCGCTCCAATTGAATACATATTTGAAATTAATGAAATTAAAAATCTATTTATTTCCTGTATATTGCTAGTAGGTACAGCTAAATCACACCGGTAAGCATGTGTAGAGCATCGCTTACTGCGTGTTAGGTAACGTGGGATACGTTAGTGTCAACCATAAACGTGCAAACATTTTTTCTTGAGTATTATTATTTATTATTTTATATTTTTTATTATTATTTATATTATATATTGTCTCTTGAGTAATAATTTCCAGAAATATTTTGTGTGCTGCTAAATAGTTATGGAGTGTTTTTTGTGTCACTTAAATATATGAAGATGACGGCGTTGTCAGTAGCGAAGATTATAATGGTTCGTCAGATGAACCGGATGATGATTATTTTTTTTATAAACAAAAAACACAAATTTTACAAAAACATAAATTTATTTAAATCTTAAGAAATATGTTTTCAATGTATCTTATCTTACAAATAGGAAAACGTAAAATCTACAATTTTTGTCGGACTAGTGACACATTTTTAATCACATAATATATATTGAGAAGTACTCGCCAATATTTTTAATCCGTTATACTTTTATTTACATCTTAATAAAGCGATAGACCTAGGTTTTCAATTAAACAGTAAGCCTATAATATACTATTTTTCAAACAAACGTTTGACGTAGGTTAATTTAATAAATTATACTATTTTTAACATTTTACAAGTTCGTAAAACTAATTTACTATAGTGGAATAATGGTCGAAGAGCAGATTTCGAAAGATCTCTTTTCACTAACATTAACGGGATTGCTTAAGTATGAAATCATTGGATTGAAAACGACTTCGCTGACGCCCGTGTCATGTATAAACGTCTTGGATACATTACGTCCTCCCAGGCTTCACGGAGAGAACAGAGTTACTATCAATAACATTAAATATTCCTAATACTATAAGATAAACAAATACATTTTCAGATGCGTGGTGCCAGAATGTGAAGCGGCTAACAGTACAGAGTACAATCCTCTGTGGTTGGAGAGTGCGCTGCCGGAGAGCACGAGGGATCGGCGTTGCTTTAGCAAAACGCCCCTGGACGCAGAGTACTGCGCGCCCGGGAATTTCTCTGATGAACTAAGGCCTTGCGATCGTTGGCTTTACGCTTCGAAAGATACAATCGTCGCTGAGGTGAGACTTTTAGTAAAGTAAAAGACACTGGGTGATTAGTTAGCGTACTTGCAAACTGACACCACTGCTAACAAAATATGTAATATGCGTAACACGCCACTAGAATTGCCTCTGAGAATTTATTTACAGAACAATCCAATATTTTTTTTGGTCCAGTCTAATAAACTAGCCACTAGACCAATGAAGCATATACATATGAACATATATAAATATCTATGAATAAATATTACACACTTGTCCTTTACGCGTCCGATTAAATCTTCCTTCAAGAGTCATGTTAAACGGTCGTCCCTATTATTGTTTGCAGTTCAACCTGGCTTGTCAGGACTGGAAGCGCACGCTGGTGGGGACCATCCACAATATCGGGATGCTGGTCTCGCTCCCCATCCTGGGCTACATATCCGACCGGTCAGTATATATGTTAATATAGCACAGTTTTTATTTTATACCAAGGCAACTTGTATATCGATGATAACAATGTATTGTATCCAGTGTTAACGATAACGTAAAGTTTGTCTCTTATTTTCACATGCTTTAATTACTTCGTGTTAAATATATTGGGAGCCGATTTTCCCAACTTTTAAATGACAATAGAACAATGTGCTATCTCCACCTTAATCTGACGTCGGTACCAGGAAATGGATAATGCGACTTTTCAATAGCTACTCGTGAAACCCCTCGAGTATTATAATGATTTTTATAAAAATCATTATAACGACACTAAGATTAATGTAATAAATAAAATGACGACTTCTTTTATTACGCTGTCATAACAAAGAATAAATAAAAACTGAACCCGCCTTACCTGCCTTATACAATATACATACATTAACATATTTTATCACTAAACTTGAAATTATTATAAATATTTATATTGATAACATTTGTAAGTGAAAACAACATACGAAAAAGAAATAAAATGAAATATTGAATATTATGTTAAAAAAAACAAATGACTGAAATACCTTCTCAGCAGGGACGCATTAATCACGTTCCATTCGTGATCGGTGAGGAATGCAACTCTTTCAAAGCTGTTGCAATATTAATTGCATATAATAAAACATATGTTAAATGTCTTTATTTCAACACCACGTATAATATTAACGCTGTTTATTGCTGCGATTATACAAACACGAATGTTACTCGTAACTCTTGAATGTTTTAATTGATCACTAGCTTATGCCCGCGGCGTCTGTGACGGGCGTAGTCTCGGTGCTGTACATGCATGTTTTATTATACTTGGGGCTCTTTCAGTCGTCGTAACGAAATAAAATAAAAACCGACCATATTAAGATGTAATCATAAACAAAGCAATAGTTTTGCGTGACGCTTAGACAACCAGTCAGTTAAATCTTCTTTTTTAATCGTTTAGTAATGAACAAATTCATAAATTATATTATCATGTATAATATTATATAGGCGATAAAGAAGCTCGAAGTTAGTATTTATTAATCTTTAATTCGAAAACTCCTCGGTAACAAGCCCTTAAAGTCGTTAGTCCTGCGCCTGAACTGTTACCGGTCGTGTCGAGTTTGCCGACCCAGCGGATTATGAGAGTGACCTAATATATCCTGCATAGTTGGCTGGTCTCCTTTGAGGTTAAAGTTTATATGGAGCAGGAAAGCTGAAAGTTAATATTTTTATATAATATATACTTTAGATGAATATGCGTTTGACTCACACTCACGCACTCATACAGCCAATGACAACACACGTCATGCTAAAGTTAATAATTAATAATGTTTTTTCGAGATTTCTAGAGATCGTCCAGCTGAACATAACTTTTCCTATCTTTCGAATCAGTATATCTTATAGGATATACTGATTTGACAATAATATATTATTGAGAGAATTGCATTACGGTTGAATTTTGAATGAGTGATAGGTATTTTAAATAAATATATTATTATAATTTCAGTTGGGGTCGGAAGCGAGCTCTCATATTGAGCTGTACTTTGGTCGGTGCTATCGGCTCGCTGAAGGCTTTCTCCTTCTCCTATGAGATGTACGTCATCGTGGAGTTTCTCGAAACCGTTGCTGGCGCTAGTGCATTCCCGGCTGCTTATATTCTTAGTAAGTACCCGGTATGGCGTCTATGATTCATCCATTCATCCATTTGGTTACACTTATTGGTCGTTTAGAAACGAACACAATTTCCTAACCTTTATAATGAGAATATTACAAAGAAAAAAAAGCCTCTATATGTCGGTACGGTCAGACGCCGTACGAGAGCTAATAAAAAGCAGGATTTAGGTCTTCTGACTTCGATATGAAGCTGAGTGATTATCTGTTGGGACATTGCACGGTGTTGGTTCATTATTTTTATTGTTATGTTAAAACCTATTTACTTTATGTGCTATTTTATAGGCTATGTGCCTTAGTTGAATAAAAGGAAAATAAATAGGCATTACATTTTTATTAAATGATTAATAGAAATTTGGTATTAATTATAGTGTTTCGTATTTCCATCCAGCCATCGAACTACTCGGCCAAGACAAGCGAGTGTTGACGACAGCGTTCCTCGGGATCATGCTGGTGATAGGAGGTTTAAGTTTTGCTCTCTTGGCCAAAACGTTTCCGTATTGGCGGACCTTTATCCTGGTAGTTTACCCGCCATCGCTGCTTTTCCTGTCCTACATATATTTCCTGCCGGAGAGCATTCGATGGCTTTTGTCTAAGGGACACAAGGAGGAGGCTTTGGTGATCATAGAGAAGGCGGCGAAGATGAACAACGTCACCTTATCAGACGACACAATACGACAGCTGACGACCGTCGACGAGAAAGTCAAGATCGACGATAAGAAAGATCAAGAAGAGGAAGGACTGTGGCTGCAAGTTCTGCGATCACCGATTATAGTGACGAGATTGGCCATATGTTCCTGGTGGTGGATAACTTGCACGTTCGTGTTCTATGGACTCGCCATCAACTCTGTGTCTTTGGCTGGTGATAAATACACAAACTATATGTTGGTGGTTAGTGTGGAGGTGATCGCCGTCGTCACTAACGCCTTGGTGTTAGATCGCATTGGAAGAAAGAGGACGTTATTGATTGCGTTCGTCGTCTGCGGCATCTCTTGTACTGCGATCGCATTCGTGCCTAAAAGTAAGTTCTTAGCTTCGTTCTTCATAATATAGTGAAATGTCTATTTAGAACATTATTTTCATATTCAATACTTTCTACTGATTGCAGTTGCTATGTCTGTGTTTGTATAAGCAGTCATGATACATTTGACATCGCATATAACTACTTAAATGTTGCCACCGTTTAAGTTGACATATGCTTACGTTTCCCTCAGACATGTCCTGGCTCGCGACGCTGTTGTACCTGGTGGGAAAGATTGCTATCACTCAGGCCTTCAGTGGTATCTACATGTACACGTCGGAGTTGTTCCCCACGCATGCGCGCCATTCGATGCTCGGTTTCTGCTCAATGGTCGGCCGAATTGGTTCAATCGTGGCGCCACAGATGCCGCTACTTGTAAGAATTTTAATTCAGACACTATGTTTCTATGTAATAGATTAAATTATTTCTTATCAAGATATTTTTTCTTATGTTAAGTTCAATGCTCAACTTTATTAAAGAAGACTCTTGAATGGTTAATTAAAAAGATTGAATTGCGAATGAAACAGTATCGAGAGTTTCACTCACTTTTAATCCACAATTATTTTTTTTTAATAAATGTTTTAACGCAATTTTCAAAGGCAATCTACATCGAATGGCTACCGTCGGTTCTGTTCGGCGCGACGGCGCTGTTGGCGGGCGGACTGATGCTCACCACTCCGGAAACTCTGAACACGAGGTTACCTGACACGATCCGTGAAGCGGAGCTCATCGCATCGCAACCTCAAAGCACAAAACGTGACGAGGCAAAGGGACAGACCAACACGACCGATGCTCAAGTCACTTCTCGTTTTTAATGGATACAAAACTTTAGGGTCACTCAACAGACAAAATACTTAGAATGATAACAGATTAATTTGTTCTAATGATAAAATTTTGTCCAGACGGAAAACGCGATAATGATTTTCACATCTAAAATATCTTTTCTTTTCTGTAGAAGAAAACTCGAATCTCGGAATCTCGAATCGTCGGATTTTAACATTTTACAATTGGACCGAGTTTGGGTTCCAAGTTTGTTTCGTAGAGTATATTTCTTAAATTTGTCGAATCGAATCGACTTTTACAAAAAAGCTTGAATCAACAAAAATCTAACTATATCTAACTTTTATAAATTTGTTCGGCGATTCAAATTGCTTTCGATTTAGCAATTGATCGACTAAAATCGATTCGGCAAATTGCCAACTTGATATATAACCTACAACTACTACTACGAGTACAACTACGACTCGGCAGCTAAAGATTAAGATAAAAATGAACTTATCCACACTAAACTGGAGACCCATTTACAAAAGTAGGTTTATATGAAATCTGAAAATAGTAAAGTACGGAATTAGATGTCTCTTACAATGGTGACACAATAATTGTGAAAAAATATTTTTCGTTTTGTTTTATTTGTTCATTATTATTTTATTTGTAGTAATAATAAGTTATTATTTTAAACACTTAGAACACCCCGATGTAATATTATTTAATTACAATATAATTAAGATTATTTGATAAGTAGAAAGCAATATCGAATGTGATATTTATTTAAAATGTATTTAATAAACTTTAGTTCCACGTCATTTCGCATTATTATTCAATGTCAGTCTCGTCGTTATTGTGACTAGCGGTCGCCTATTGGTCGAAATTCGACCGTAATTCATTGCTAGTAAAATATTAGATGCGTAGATTCGAAAGATTCGTAGGAAAAATGAGACTGAACGGAACGATACCTTGTCCCGTAAAAAAAGTCATTGATTTTCATCTTTGACATGACGTGTGTTGTCATTGGCAGTATGAACGTAAACTATGAATGCTTCATATTACATGTATGTAATGTAGTTAAACGTGTGTGAGTTAAAGGTATCGTAGTGTGTGAAATGATTTTTTTTATTATTTTAGAAATACTTACATGTTTTATAAAAATATTGGCTTTCTGTGCTCCTTCTCCACATAAACTATAATAGTACCAAATATTTTTGATTGAAGTTGAATTTGTATACAAAATTAGTTAATAGTTTCAGGATGGCTACAAATAATATACCTTATTACTTAATATTTCAACAGTACAAAAACTATAACACATAACAGCGACTTGTGAATAAGATTAGCAGATCTTCTAAATGTCGATAAAATGCCTTTTGTAAAACGCATAAGCGAAAAATGTATCTATATACTCTGCTACAATCGTTATCTTAAAAAAATATAGTAAGCAGTAAAAGCTAAAAACACCTGTAATTGTTTACTTGGCTAAAGGCTTTTCTGTAATAACACAAGATATAATGGAAAAGTGTTAGATCATATTCCCATAGGAGCTCAACTGTAGCTTGGAGGATTTAAATGTGTCTGAATTTCATATAGATACGCAGGTGATATTTTTATGATATATTTATTCACTATCGACTGTCGAGCATTTGAGTGATGAACTACGATCAGAAATTAAACTCTTCTTAATTTTGTTATTTTGCTGTTATTATATAACTATCAATTGTATTGTTAAAACTGTAAAGCTACTGTTCGTAAGCAATCGTTACGGCGGATCGATATTTGCGAAGTGTATCTGCAATGACCTGCTACCGATGTATAAATATACAATATTGCGAGATCAAAATCTAAATCCTGGTAAATAAAAGGGAAGTAGTAGATCATAAAGTGGCTGCGCCGGAGTCCCGATATATCCCAGTATCCAGCGACGTGCGCGCGCGCCGCCCGCCTCATTACCGACTTTATAAAATACATGTTTACACGATACCGTCTAAATATTTGAACGCAACGCATTACCTCCCAGTGAAAACTGCTCCTCGAGTTGTTTGCGTAATATTTTATCCAGTGAATTATTAAGACAATTTCAGTGGATCGGTGGTTAAGAATATTCTGAAGGACACAATATTATGTTTTTGAGATGAGATATATGAGTGAAATATGTTTGTAATAAGTGGATATGTGAGACTCATATAGTTGGTATATGTGAAAATGTCTCGTCGGGAGACGCGTGTGGAGCGCGTCGACTACCCACCGCCGCCGCCGAGCAAGTGTGCTAAGGTGCAGTTAAATAGCACTTACAGTTTTCAATTTCTTTTTTATCATATAGGTAGATGTCCTGGAAAATGGACCAGTTGATGGTACGTGGCCATAACTGCACAGTGACATTGATACCTTAAGAAATATTAATCATTCCTCATATCACCAATGCACTACCAATCTTGGGAACTAAGGTGTCCCCCATGGGAACAGGCTACAGGTACAGGCCCATGCCTGTACTAACATTGGCTCACTCACAATTTAAACTGGAACATAAAAATCCAAAGTATTGCTGTTTAGCGGTACGATATAATATGATGATAGGTTGTTACCTAGACGGGCTTGCACACTGCCACTGCCAGTAAACCTATACTACATATACAAATTTTAAACTATAAGTTATAAGTTGCAAGCAACATGTAAAAATACACACAGCGGTTACTGAGATTAGATCATTTAAGCATAGGGCTTATATAGCCGTAAGCCGTGCTCCCTAAGAGTTCGCTATCGTCCGCTGCTCAAGTCAATATAATATAGAATTGAATTATTCCTTTCAAATAGTTCTAAATAAAAGTCCACAGCACTATAATCATGTCCTTCTACTTTGTGCCACACGTGCGACGTCGGGAAAGGCCTCGGTCTTATACAAATTAATGGTCGTTTTTTGATAATTATTTCGATGTGTGACAATGCCATATCCTGTCTGTAAAATATCTTATTACCAATATTAATTCAGTCAATATCTACATACAAACTTGATTCATAAAGTACTTCTTTTGATATATGCGGATAACACGGTATTATATGCAGGTGCTGTACTATACTTGGAAACTATGCTCAGTGGTGTTCTCTCACTTCGTGATGATCAGCCTCGTGGTGGCGTACTGCATCCTGGGAGCTGTCACCTTCGAGCGACTCGAGGCGCAACACGAGAGAGAGGTGAGACTGGCCCTGATATCATTAGTCATTATGTTCTATAATAGATTTTTTAGAAATATAAATCTTGGACAACCCTAACTAGTGAAGCACTTGCTTTACATTTAATATGCAGAAAAACCGAGTCAAAAGTGCTTACATTAAGTATATTTTGATTTTAATTTATGAATTGTGTTCCTCCATTTGCATAACATATAATGAAGTATTTATTTCTGTTAACCAGTTCCGACAGGCATTTGTAACGTTTAGATAACGTCACACCATTAACATTTATAAATATCATTGCGTAATGTATTTCCACAGCAGATTTAATTAAACATTTATTTGCAGGTGAAGATGAACATATCGCAGATCCGCGGAAACACGACGCAGAACATTTGGTTTATGACCAACCGAGTGTCGTATCTGAATCAGACGAACTGGACCGCCGAGGTCGTTGACATGCTTAAGGTGGTTAAATATATATTTAATATCGTTTTGGCCTAACAATGCTTTTGAGGCCTTTGCTCGCCTTGCTTTAGTTAATCATCGTTTTAGCATTTCATAGATATATATATATATATGTATACTCGTATATGTAATAATATTACCACAGCCCAGCATAACTAACAAAATAATAACAAAAACTGAAGAATCCTGTAATTTAAATCTGAAATCTGTCTGACTCCATCTTTCTGATTGGTGCTCATTGTTGTAGGATTTTGAAAACGCAATCCTACTGGAGATGAAGGTGCGCGGTTGGGACGGCAACGAGAGCACCGACCACATTCAGTGGACATTCACGGGGGCGCTGTTCTATTCCATCATTGTCATCACCACTATTGGTGAGCTGAGCTTCATTTAAATGTACACACTTTTATACACACTTTGTCATTTCATAAGTATATAAGATCCTGATCTCAAATATGCTATGTATAAAATAGTAAAGAATAAAAGTTTAGGACTACTTTTTCGTTTGCTGTCTTCTAAGGATGCAGATGTGGAAGCCTATGATTCTGATAAAGTGAACACTTTTTCTAAGAAATTCTCAGTAGTAGACCAGAGTTAGAAATTTTGCTGGTGTGACTCTTCTGTGTGTTGAAAGCTAAATCTCTCTCAAATGCTGTTGGACACCTTAACATTAATGATGAAATGTTCAACGAGTACATGGTTGTTACATTTCTTGTAGATAGTCTTCGGTAAAGTACATGGCAAAAAAATAGGCATTTGATGAACATAATTTAGTAAACGTATATAAATACCTAAAAAGAAGTTATTCAGTCGACTGATTTTTATCAATATTTACTGATAAGGTCTAAAATAAAAATGTTAGAATTTATCTTTTTTCTTATAGTACAATCGGCCAAATAGTACAACTAAGGAATAGTTACGTTTTGGAAACAATAAATATTCTACCTGTTACACGTCGCCGCAGTAATGAAGTCGAAAAATGTTTGGTTTGAGTTATTCCCGCGTATTGCGATATATCAAAGCGAGCGAGCGCTGGCGAGCGGCCAGATCACAACTATAAGAGCATTTTTTAATTCCAATTCCGTAGTATCGGGCAACGTCTTACGATCGAGGACGCTAGTTTTTTTCGTAAAATATTTGCACCTTCATCTTATGTATGTACAAGCTGTTGCTCGCGGCTTTGGTCGCGTGGAAGTTTAATATATTTACAGATTAACGTAAAATATTACGTTTATTCAAGACCTTTTTGTATACCACATTGGTGTGTATTGTAGAATATCCAGGAACACTTAAATACGTATCTACTCACTTTTAATCGATATCCCAAAAATAAAGTTTCATGTTTCCAACTTAAAAAACAACGGACTTTCATACAAACTTTCAACTACTATTTCACCCCCTTAGGGGTAGAATTTCCGAATTTCTTTAGTGGGTGTCTACTCAATAAAACGTTCCTACTCACCAAATTTCATGGCCCTAGCTTTAATAGTTTACGCTCGGCGATGATGAATGAGTCAGCCAGGACATGTTATTTTATAAGTATTTTAATTACATTTTAATTTTATTGGAATAAAGTGCTTTTACGCGGCTCAAAGTAGAGAAAACTGGAAGAAATCACCACGGAAGGAAAAAGCGTTTTCCTACCTCAATGGTCGCCCATTTCCTCCCTTCCTCTTTCTCTCTGTCTCTTTCTATTATACTACGGCTTTATATAATATTTTATTATGTTTTTAATTAACACGGGATTTTAACAACAATTGTATTTCGTGTCATTTAGTTATTCTCAAACGTTGGAAATATATTTCATTGCGTCTGTTGTTTAATGTATAATATATGTACAGTGACAGCAACTTCGCACCAACCGGGTGCCCCACGACTCCTCTCGTTTATTTTATAAAATATTAACTAATTGTGACCTACGAAGGACAAGGGTATCTGGTATCGGACCATACAACCTTCCCTACCTAATCAGCCTTGGATTGACACAGTCTTATTGAACAGGAAAGACGTAGTCACTGCTTTACGGTTGCGATCTGGACACATTCCATTTGGAAAATTTGCGCATCTGATGGGAGTGGTTCCGCATCCTTATTGTTCGGTTTGTGGAGTTGTGGAGGATGCCTATCATGTTTTGATGGAGTGTGTCAAGAACGAAACTATAAGACGCCAAATATTTTGTGATAAGCTTTTTTTTGTAACGTTGGAGAATGTAACAGTATTTTGTCCATACCTGATTCTGTCTCGGCAAAGAAATTGTACAAATTGTATGAAAGTGTACAAAAAAGCTGAATTAATATAAATTTTTAATAACAGGGCGACATAGTTGCATTAGCGACAAAGCTCTTAAATAAAGAAAAAAAAAAAAAAAAAAACTAATTGTGACCTAACTGGTCTTATGATATTTACAAATGCAGTCAGTTTTATTTTTCTGTTTGTTGTTCGCATCGGACGGTAACGTTTGGTCGTTCCTACGTCGCGAACAACCTGCAATCGTTGAAGATAATAAAAACCACGTTAGTATTACGACAAACTTATTTAAAACATGTATTAAAATATGCACAGGATTAGCACACAAACATCTTAAAGCTACGATTTACAGCGTTAGCACAGAACGCTGAGGTTAGATCTCGTTAAATATTTACATTAAACAAATCACTGCGGGCACTTGGCGACGCGTAAACGCGAGTGCGGTGCGCCCGCCACGAGTGCCTACACGTATTAGTTTATTAGTCATCACAGCGCATCACTCATTTACCGTAGTAGTTTCCCGGGCCAATCTGACCTGTGGGGCCGCCTGGTCCCACGAGGACCCGTCTGCCTGGACCGATAATGCCAGTCGGTCCGCCGGGGCCAACTAAGATTCCACGTTGGGACTGACGGTTAAATCCACCTGGACCAATAATACCGGTCGGGCCACCCGGTCCCACTAAAACGCCTTGTCGTCTCGGTCCGATTACACCAGTGGGTCCATTCGGTCCCACTAATACCGGACGATTATACGCGGGGCCAATTATTCCCGTTGGGCCGCCTGGTCCTACTAATACTCCTCTTTGAGCTGTTTCACTTAGCCCTGTATCACCACTGGGTCCATTTGGTCCTATAAGACCATTTCGTTGATCACGAACTTCATTTCCTGGCCCAATTACACCGGTTGGACCCTGAGGACCGGCCAGAACTGGTCTGCCAGGGCCAACTACTCCAGTGGGACCCCCGGGACCGACTAGAACTTGTTTGTTTGTTGGTCCGATGATACCAGTGGGTCCATTGGGTCCAACGAGAACATTCTGCGGAGGCCTGCGATCTTCGAAAGAGCCAAGTAATACGTTGTTGGGCCCGTGGTCGGGTCCAAACACACCGCTAGCATCGGTTTCATGCGGCGCCGGGAAAGGTCCCGCTAAACTTCCTTGGTTCGGGTAAAGCATGGGGCGCTCGTCGTCCACTTCATTGAAATATTCTGTAAATTAAATCAAATTAATTATATTGAAATTAACTTAAACTAAATTTTAAATAAATTGAAATAATCCAATATAACAATTAAAAAACCTGATTGTTGGGAGTTCTGTCGGTTGGGAACATTGAAACAGCATAGGTACTGGTTCGTTCCGCACGCCCTCTGGGAAAAGGAACAGCGTTCATTGTATATTTACATTAAAAGTTTCTCGATATTGAAAAAATAGGTAATTGAAAAAAAAAATTATAAAAATACGAAAATATATAAAAAGACGGTTTACGTCTAACAATTGAAATGTGCAGCGTTTTGCTCAAAAGCAAAACGTATTATTTACCACAACATATTTTATAAAGCAATACGAATAAATAAATAACAATAATAATTAATTATTGTACAAATAAGAACTAAAGCTGTTGCTTTAGAGCATGGCGGAGAGAAAGTTCTTTTTGGGAATGTGTGAGCATTTTTATATCACGTTACGACCAATGGATGCAAGAGTATCAATGAAAAATGTTGCAATAACGGGGGAAAAATATTCTTTGATTTGATGTAAGCTACGTTGCATGCGCTGCGTAAACGGTTAAAGTTTTGCAAGAAGTATGTAAAAAGTTCGTATCTTATCGTATCATATGTCTATCTTTTAATTTTGGCTCATCTGTACCTTTTCTGTAGTAATCAAATTTGTTCTAATATAATGTATTTTATGCGAAGGTGTTTTATAAACATAATATTAATCCTTATACAAATAAATACAATATTCATTAAATTGTTCCTTACATCATTTGATTTCAATAAATATCTAAAGAAATACACATGTGGCAGAATTTCGTTGAAATTAGACACATGCAGGTTTCCTCACGATGTTTTCCTTCACCGCCGAGCATGAGATGAATTATAAACACAAATTAAGCACATGAAATTCAGTGGTGCCTGCCAAGGTTTTAACCCGAAATCATCGGTTAAGATGCACGCGTTCCAACCACTGAGCCATCTCGGCTCTCCTCTAACCTACCTCTAACAGCTTAATTTAATTTATTAACTTATACGCGAACGAACTCGCGAGTAAAAGCTAGGACTATTCATATTCTTAGAATTGGACTCTTAATATTTTTAGCGTAACTAATGTTGTTTCATATTCGAGTAGGAACATTGTCTCACTTTGTAATCTGTCTGCACCTTGCAGTCTGGTCTGGAAACACACTTGCAGTGCTGCAGCGAGTCCAGCGTACCGTCGGAGTACCTTTGGTTTCTGAAATAAACGGAATTTTTCTTAGACTTTCAACTTTTTCTAATAATAGCTATATTATAGAATCTCGAGAAGTATCATTACAATCTACTATTAAAGACTACATTCAAGCGATTTTTCTTCGATTTGATCTTGAAAATAATATTTGTGGGTATTTTGACTCCTTAACATATTCGTTATCAGCGCGTCGCAATACTTAATTATGTATACCAAAATTAAGATCAATTATACGTTCAGGCTAAACGGAAGCCGATCCAAACTTTCATCGAAGGAAAAATAATTGCGGAGTCTTTGCGGAGCTCTTGTTTAACTCTTGACTTATATTATCTAGCAAATTTTCATTTAATATTATCTTGAGAGTATATATATCAGCATGCTGTAGCTATCTGTAAGTCTTATTATGTGTGCGAGTGCAGTTGGCCATTCTATTCAATAAAATGCTTATTTATGAGCAGTATACCTATTTTGTCCGTTGAGGAAGTACACGTTCTGCCCATTAATGCGGACGCTCCTCTCCGGCTCGACGAGGACGGGGTAGCGGCCTGAGCCCGGCGGCCTGTTGTAGAAGCCCTCCGTGTCGGTTGCTTCTTGGAACGGAATTTCGTCCGCTTGCACATTGTCTCTGTTATTTAAGAATAAGAAAACGTGAACTAAGATATTACAAACGTAAAATTATAATTTGTATAAAAAAACCCTATGAAAATCCGTTCGGTAGTTTTTGAGTTATAGCGTTCAGACAAAGAGACAGAGGTGGCGTGATGATTTACCATAATATGTTGCAATGTTTCATAACCCGACACTGTCTGCCTCTGCCACTTTTGAATAAATAACGTTTTATTGTGTGTGTGTTTTGATGGATTTTTTATTGATCATATTACATCATTTGTGAGATTAATACAAGAGCAAGGTATTGCTAAAATAATTTCGCTAATGTAAATATTATTAAGCAGGTATATTGCAAACTAATACGATGTTTATAAAACATAACGTAGACTAAACGTCTGTTGACGTACGCGTACGATATGTCCGCTACGCTGTGCATGATATAAAACAAAATAATCTCCTTTCATTTATTTTCTATAACAACAAGAAAATGAATCAAACTTCATAATGATATTATTATTATAGTACACAATACAACAGTAAGTACTGAGTAATTTACTGCTCTTCTTGGACGATGTATTGCCGGTTAACTCTCCGGTCCTTTTGCGTCTTTATCTTTAAGGGTTATAGCACATCTTGTGATCGAGTCAAGGCCAAACAGTTTTAAATAACATATGTTAATGTAAAGAAATCATGTCGATAAAAATATAAATCTTCTCTCAGCCTTGAGGCATATCTTCCCGAACTGGTTGTATATTTTGACTTTATCAAAAAGAAGGTTTGGGTAGTAATGTTCTTTCTTCTTCTTCTCATTTTGTTTTTTTGTATGTACGACATCATTACTCAGTCTTACGTATTTGTAATATTAGTAAGGTAAGAATAGTATACTTTAGTTTAACTATAAGATGTTCTAGCAAATAGACTAGAAATAGTATTAAGCACTTACGCAACGTGGCCGCTGAACTGTAACTATTTCGGAATTCCCTGGAGCTTATCACACAGCAACAACGATCACGCCAATAGAGAATTCTCTCAATCGAATCACACTCACAGTCACTTCTATATGTCTACCAGTTTATTTTTATTGTTATTGTCAATACATTCTTATTGGAATTCACAAAAGATCTTAACAAAAAACACGGAGTAGAGTTACAAAAACATAACTGGCAAGAAATACAAAATTTACTCAAATATAATTAGCAAGAGGTTAAAAATATTTCGATAATCATCATGATTATCGAAATATTTTTAATATCTATCTATATTCAATATCAATTTCTATAACGAAATATAAAAATCAAAACATATTTATTCAAGTAGACTTACAAAGACTTTCTAATCGTCATTTTACAAGATAAGTTACGCTCACGTCTTAAGTATTAAATAACGAAGGTATATTAATAATATATTGCTAAATTTATGTATTCTGCCTGAAAATAAACTTACTGCACACTCTTATAATATGTATAGCCTTGCGTTGACTAATATAATTTAATTACTAATGATCCTTCAACATAAGATTTAAATATATTTATTGGTATAGTTTCGAAATATCATTATCATAAAATGACATTAATATTGCTTTTTATCAAAATAGATGCCGCAATGACAACCGTATGCACTAACGTTTAAAATTTAGGACGGAGATAATCGATACCGTGATTAGAAAGTGTACGACGTACTGATCTTGCAAATGTAAATTATTTTAAGCAATAATTATAATAAGAGTTGATAGATTGTGTAATTCGACATGGCGCCTCGATCCAGATAGAGCGATACTAGCGAAACGGTAGTGTGGTAACCGACAAATACAGGCGACTCGAGTCTTTCTTGTTACGTAAATAGTATGTATTTCACAAAATTGCGATTGTGGGATAATTGTGGTATTGTAATAAGAAAACAATATGTGAGATGCCGCGATGTCGGCCAAGGCGCCGAAATCAACTCGGCCGGAACGTTGCGTGGCGCGGCCGGCGTGCGCCCGTTCATTCGCGTGCCTACTTAATTGCTTTAATTCATGCTAATTTTGATAAATCTTTGACAGCTTGAAATATTTATACAAAGGTCATTTTTAAATAGGTACTTTTAATTAATTCGTTAGTAAAGCGTACAAGATGTTACATCTGATTAACCCAGAGGGAGGGAAATGTTTTGGGTTCATGTGCAATGTATGTTATTTTTTAGGCATATAATCGGGTCGCCGTTGTTTATCATATGAGGTGCGCTTGCGATGCAATGCTGCCGCTTGGCACAGAACCTCTAACGACCGCTGACTACCTCGTTTAAATCAGTTTTTTTTGTAATAATTTATATGATTACTATGCCATATTAAATTAATAGGTCGCAATGGATAAAAGTAATTATTACTACTATATTAGTTACACTCATCCCGTTTGTTAATATCTCAAAACATATTAAGATTAATTATTAAAATAATCTTAAAACAACTTTAGACGTATAATGGATTTATATATAGATGAAGATTTATTACATGTTGTCAAACCTTTTGCTGTTCCTGTGTGTCTCTGGCGCGTCAACAAAACGCACTTTGCTGTCGATGCGCACGCTCTCTTCGCCGGCGGCGTCCGGCCAGCTCCAGCGGTCCGCGCCGCTGTACGACACCGTCGCCAGCAAAAGCGCACTACACAACGTTCTGCCTGATCGAGTGAAGCACGATTCATATAAATAAAATAACGGTACAACATTTCTTAGCTATAGAGAGAAGACTTATCAAAGGGTTAGTATAGACGTTGGCCATTCTTAAAACACAACAGCGACAAACCCCGTAAGATATGTATATTTCAGAGCTCAACAATGTGTTCAAATAGAGGCTTTACGAGCTGAAAGAGACACGGAAGTAAAAAAGCCAGCTTCACATTTCGGAGCAATCTAATACTTTTTGATTTATATTGTAAAGCCCGAACTCTGGTCCTGCAGTGTTTTAGTCAGCAGCACTAGACCAACGAGGCGGGTAGTCTTTTATTAATTTACATGATGATACATCACAGTCAATTTTGTGAGCGTTATTATTTGAGTTGAACTTAACATTTAAAAATGTATCTCTAAGATAAAACTGTACCATCGAGTGCCTCCTGTGCTGCGACGTTTCTAGAGTAAAGCAAAAACGATAGCAATATTTTAAGTTCACGTCAGGGCCAGGGCGACAAGCCGCACGGCCATAATTATCATAATAAATACACGAGCACGTGACTTCAGCGCCGGCCTAGTAATTGTTCAAGTGGCGGTGACGTCTCGGCATTGTCTTAGATAATAACAAACATCACCTGCGATCGCTCATTAATGACTCATCTTATTCTATTCGCTAGCTACCCGTGCCGGCTCGACATGGGCGCAATAAGGGTCAGCCGACATACAACCATTAGATCGAAGAACAAACGTAAAACGAAAAATTATTTTATTTTTCAGCTAGGAAAATTGAAATTCTCGGCTTTTTTCTAGTATCTTGAAACACTTTATTTATTAATGACACTCTTTAAAATCCGTTGCGTAGTTTCAAAGACCTAAGCGTTCAGACGGCGGGAAGCGACTTTGTTTTATACTATGTAAAGATAAATACTTTAAAGGATTTTCCTAGCTATAAAGATTGTATAATAATACCAGCATCTAATAATATTCACCTCACAATCATTTCGTGAATATATGTAGTGAGCTACCTTAATTGTAATTTAAATCGCATCTTATTGAATCAAACCAAATTAAAGTTTTATCGTACCAATTACCTAATTCCCGCCAAATTCTCAAGTCCCCCACCATTTCTATTTTTTTTATCTTAGCACGAAACTAGTTTGTCAATGAGTTAAATTTAAAGCAAAACTTTATGACGACAATAATTATTAAAATAGTTTTAGTATTTGTTGTTATTGGATTATATTATATATTAAAAGTAGAGCTACCGATGTCAGTACGCTCGGAAAATGAGAACAATAGCCGAGTAGATAGCTGATCTTCGGACTGGATGTTACTACCGTTTTTATTGGCTCATCACGATATCTTCGTTTACCGCTGAGTACGAGATGAATTTTAAGCACACGAAAACTCATTGGTGCTCGGCTGTGCATAGACTTGATAAAGCGTTTCACTTACTACATCAGCTCTATGTAAACATTTAAATTTTATACTCGTCAATACCAGAATCGGTCTCCAGCGTGAGTCACCGTGTGCCGTGAACCTACCGTAAATAATAGATTTAACGCGGAACGTGAAATAGCCGTTTGAGCAGTGGGCGGGCGGGGATGTCGCGGGGATGTCGCAAGGCGCTTGGCGATGAAGCCTTGGGGACGGTCTCATGAGTGTCGGTGTCTTTGTATGTCGAGGTTGATGTGCAGATTAATGTTATTTTATATATTTTTGGTGAACTATGTCAAGGCCGTTTCCTTAAGACTTAATAAGTTTGCGAATGTTTACATTTTATTAGCCGACTTAAAAAAATGAGATTAATTTAACTAATTTATTTCCTTTCTAGTATTATGATTATTATTATATTGAATCGGCTTTCTCTCGAGGGTGATCCTACCTAAATTTGAACAAATAATTTACACTCAAGGGTTCCTACCCTTAAGGTTACTTAACGGTGAAAACTAGAGTACGTTTACGAGTACGAGTTCGATACACGTTGCCTTTAAGCAGCGTTTTCTCTATTGATCTGCACAATATCCTATAATGTTGACATATAACGTACAAATTGTTCCTGACGCGGTATGACCGATGTCCGTATCCACGCTACTCAATGTTAAATTTCATTGATTTTGCCATTGGTCCGCTGGCTCAACCGTGTGTAACTTTCGTATTTATTCTAATAAGTATAGATCACATTTACAATAAATAGATTTGTTTATAAGAAATAAATCGTAATTAAAAAGATATATTGAGTATCTAATAGAATAATTTCTTAAATGTCTTCTTTTCTTCTTTGCGTCTTGGTTTCTTCGTCATAAGCTCTAAATGTAACAAATTAACAAACGATTTTTATAATAGTTGAAGCACACCTAAATTAAAAAACTTGGTAAAATGCACTGAGACCTAAACAGAGAGTCATATTTGATTATAAATAACTACAGCTATTTAGGAAGTTGATTATTTATTTATTTATTTATAAATATTGGAAACATTGGTTGGTAAGTTATATTCAATTTATTTTATAAATAGTATAATATATTATAAATTTTATGCGTTTCAGCGATCAATTAAATAAATACGATTGTAGTGTCTAAGGTGATTACCAAATGTGAAATATTTTATTTATGATTTGTAAATTATATATTTAATATATATATATTTTTTAACTTATAAATGAATTAAAATATATACATACCTAACATGTTTTCACAACACGTTACACTTAACAAAAATAGCCAATGTTAATTAATATATGCGCGCGCGCACACTTAGCGATCGGTTATGTAACTGACGTGACGGGCGCCTGCGTCGACTTCAGGCGATGGAGCCTTAGAGCCGCCGGTTCGGGCAAGTTACTTAGACTAGTGGAACAGTATGAAGCAAGCTTTTTGTTATCCACGCTTGTTGGTAACGATGAACTACATTTTGATTTGTCAGTTTGTATGTTAGATAACATCTCTCGAATACAAAACCTAAATTAAATTTCAATATCACCGCGTAGACTCTTTCGAGCGTTCAATGTTTTATTATTTCTAATCAGTAATTAATTACTTAAATTTGTCGCAGTTGTGATAATAATTTTATTGACAAAGTTTTATTAATCAATAACAAATAACTTTATTCAAATACAATTTTTTGAGCTCTTTTCAAAAGAAAGTGGTCATCATGAACCTTATAACTAAGATTTTATGTCCCTTGATCGTGTAGTTACACCGGCTCACTCACGATCAACATAAGACTAAATGTTGCTGTTTAGCGGTAGATTATGTGATGGAACGGTACCCAAAAGAGTTTATAAAAAGGCCTATTCCATACAGTATCTATACGGATCATATAGATTTAATAAAATACAAATATGTGCGTGAACAGAACGCAACTGACGCAAACTCCATAGAAGTTTGTTGCTCAATGTCGCCGCGCACCGACGGCGATGTGCAACGGCCAGTAGTAGGTTCGTGGTCGCTTCGACAGGCGTTAATCCTACTCTGTTATTACTTCACTCATATCCAAACAATGTCACAGAATATTAATTTAAATAATACAGAGGCTAACAAGATAATCCCAACATGGTATTTATTACTTAAGCATTTAGTGTAGATATAAGAATATTAATGTTAAATTTGATATCTATTGGCTTTTCTTTTAAAGTTTCTCGCGTTTATAATACCTAATTCTGTCTGTAAAGATAAACTTCCCGAGTAATCCTGAATAATTTGTCCGATAAAATTTTGATGTATGTGTGTTACAGTCATAGTGATTAAATAGCTATTATTTATAATGTTTGGTCATTATATACAATTACCAAATCGTATAGACAGTGTGATAAATTAATCACTTTATCCGGTTATTGTTTATAATAGCAGGTCAAAGTTAGTTAAAGTAATAAAAACAAACTTGGATGGTGTCTGTTTGAGGACTTCTTTGAGTAAAAAATGTATGTTTTGACAACAGTGGTCAAATATTAAATTTCTTAAAAAAAGGCACGTCATAAGTATATTTACAACTAGCTTCTGCCCGCGACTTCGTCCGCGTGGATTTCGAATTTGTGACAGGATTGCGTATCTCAAACGGAAATCAAAATAACCCATAAAATATATTTTTTTTAAATAAACAGAAGTAAGAAGATGAATTTTTTAAACTTTGCGAAAATTATGAAAACTTTATAACACTATACGGATCATGGATGTGTGTGTGTGTGTGATGTAAATAGTTATATTATGACTTGATTTTTGATTTTGTAAACTTATTTACCGACATTTTTTTCTATTATTATTTTTTAACATCAAGCACGAGATGAATTATAAACCCAAATTAAGCATATGAAAACTCAGTTATGTTTACTAGACTTTGAATCTGCAGTTTTCGGTTTAGATTCTAACCACTGGGTATTCACGAGTCTCGAGTATGTATTATTGCCATTCATATTTGTCATCTAAATGAAAGCGCATCACGCAAAAATCGCTGTATATTTTGACAAGAAATTTGTACCATTTTAGTCAGCGTGTTTCAGAGATGTATTTTGGTTAAACTTTATCATACAATATATATTATATATAATAAATTTAAGCAAAGATTACGATATAATATGTCTGATTGATTTTAGTATAGACACTGTAGACACAAAGAAGGGATTTTTGAAATTTCAATTTCAAAGGGGAATGGGAGACGTAACTTCGTATGAATTATACCACCTCGAAGTCGAGACAGGCAGCTCAGCTCAATGAGATCATTAATATTCTCTCATATATTTTTTTTATTATATATTCGGCTGATAGCTTAAAAGTAAAATACTTTAACATTAACGAGTATTACAAAACGCTGTAGATAGTTGCAGCGTAGAGAAACGAAGGTCGCTCGCACCAAATCGAGTTGCGACTGGGGAAGCCCTAAGGTCTCGCCGGTCCTAATGACCTACATTTTGGGGAGTTGTTTTCGTTATAATCTACTAGTTGTTGATCATGGTTTTTTTTATCTTATTATTAATAGTATAGTTAGTAGTTTTAGTTCTTCCGGTTTCATTGAGCATCATTGATCTTTCATTATTACCTTGACACCTCTCAAGGAAAAATTTACCGTCGAGGTGAAAAAGTGAGAGGGTTAGAGAGAGAAAGATGGGGGGAGATAGAGCTTCTTGTAAAATTAAAATAAACTAATATATTTAAAATTCTGTATCCGTTGTTGAGATCATTTTTTGATCAACAATTTTATGTTTGTGTTTTGATTTCATTTTATATTACCGCCAGACAAGACATTTGCTTTATATATATTGTAGATCTACTAACTTTTAGTTCTGATAGACAAGATTAAATATTTCGGGTAATTCCAGGTTACTAAACAACCAAACTGTTACATTAACTCGAAGGCTAATGTAATAAATACTCTACAATTACTCCAATCATATTTAGACAGGTAATGACAGGTTTATAAGCTTTTCCATTATAAACCCTATTTCATTACGACAAGGTTTAAAATTTTTTAATGTCGAGATAATGGATGGAACGATTTTTTTTCTGTAAAAGACAATCCCCATAGTAGCCAAGTACCGCGACCTCGGCGGTATCCGTTACAAATAATATGACGGAAATTGTATTCAATTGATTGGTTTTGATAAAATTTTTGGTCAAGTTTGTGTTTTGCGACACGTTTAGTATTCCGTAGGTGTATTAATTAGATGACATAAAATTATGAGGAATATAATACATATATATATATATATATATGTTCATATACAGAGGTGCATTTACAATGCGCATACTCATATAACATGAAAAAAAAGGTTCGTAAGTAGATAAAAATATTATCATATAAATATGTCTATGCCCCAATATACAAAATTTACATACAAAAAATTATTTAAACATGTAAATTCAGAACTTCTTTTTTCAAGTCGATTAATAGTGATTAGGCTTTGCTATTTTAATTTATTGAAAATAATATTTTAATTTCAGATATAATAGATCAGTAAATCATCCCGAGGTCAAGTGTATAGATGTAATAAATTTCAACAACCGTTTCTGAGTAATTATTTGGATGTGGAAATATAAATTTATAGTTCAGAAAGAGACAAACATAAGTTAAATCCTCCCGTATTGTCCAGAACCCTAAAATATAAAATAACGATAAAAAATTAACCCGACTTCATATAACATAATAAAGAATAACTCAATTGCGTTTTTATATATTTTTTTACTAGACGACTAAATAATTCAATATTCGACATAAAGCTCGTTCACTCTCAAAATTGTTTTTCAATAATTGGTTATATTTTTTATGCTTGATCGAACAACATGTAACATTTTCGAAAAATTGGAACATCCAAAGGTGCACTACTGATACTCACGTTCATTGAATCGTTACATACAATACAGTAATAAAGTAATTCAAATAGTCATTTAAAAAAATATTGAGGAGAATACAATCAAAAAATAAATAAAAATGAATATGCATCGGCCGGGAATCGAACCCGGGCCGCCCGCGTGGCAGGCGAGCATTCTACCACTGAACCACCGATGCTGACAAATGCTTCAATTAAATTGTTATACGCTATCGTCGAATGTGCTACATTCACACGGTTCTCCTATTACGTACGAATATTGCCGAGTTAATATTAGAATCGCTTTTACGACTTTATCGCTTTTTCGTGCGATTTATCTGACCTAGATACAATAGACTGGCTCAAGATACAATAGAATGCCATATTTTAAACGTTGAAATTCAAATATTAAACTTTAATTTATAGTAATTCAATTCATAAAAATAAGAAATTACTTAAAATGACGAGTAAATAGTATTGTTATTATTGATGTCTTTCGTCACCGTTTGAAATGTGAAGAACATAGCGCTTATTGGATATATCGAATTCACAAATCGTGTTTAACTGTTTACATCTTCAAAATTCATTATTACAGAAGATTGTACAATATGTGTATGTCACTGTTTTAATGAAATTATTTTTTTAATCTAGGGTATGGACACATAGCGCCTAAGACTCAGACAGGTAAGGTGGTGACCATCTTCTACGCTATCCTGGGCATCCCCCTGATGCTGCTATGCCTTTCCAATATTGGTGACGTCATGGCTTCTTCATTCAGGTACATTTATATTACAGTACAGTACATTTGCTTTTAAAAAATAATAGGCGTTCTTATATATTATGTTTATTCTGCCTTCGTTTCATGATATCAAATATATTAATATTTTGTGAGCTATAAAATAATATATAATTATTGCCTTGTCTATGTCGCAGATTTTTGTATTGGCGAGTATGTTGCTACGTTTGTACGCGCCCCCCTAAACCGAGCCATCGGCACTCTATGAGGTAGGATTTGAACATACGATAACATATTCCATTGTGCATGTATAGAATTATATTAATAATCACGGCAATCACTAGGCGGTCGAATCGAACTGGAAGTACACGGGGATCAACTCGGCGTCGAAAACCGCTCGAACGTTCTCAGTCTGATACTGATTGCAGGTTAGACATTATTTACATATCCCTAAAATATTGGTATTTAGTATCACATCGTGTGGAAAAGTATTCACCTGAGTGAAAATAAGTAAATATAAGAAACAAACTCCTTTTGACTTCAAGCTTAACTATTGAGAGCATTATATATTATCTATAGTTTGTTTCGTAACCAGACAAATTGATTAAAAAGGTTTCATAACTAGATACCGCGACAGCGGGTACAACAGTACTCGGCCGCGCCGAACGCGCCCACCGGCAGCACCACCCGTCTTGGTGCCGGCCTCACGTACTCGCTCACAGCCTCCCGCTCACTCGCGACCATTCGGTACTTACTTAATAACTAAAACAAATAATAGCTTTGCTTTCTGGTTTTGTTTAAACTATTTGTTTTTATTTTAGGACCAAGAGATTATGAAGACGATCGGTCTCCAGTTAGATATGAAAAATATGGAAAGGATCCTTATGAGGAGGAGGACGGTGAGTCAACTTTATAAAACTCCAGTTAAGATAACGACCTCCTGACCGATTTCGACTACAGCGGGCATTCTCAAGAGAAACTATCTTAAAATAATTGATGCCTTATCATTTTTGAAGTGCACCCACCAATAATATGTCGTTGATGTATAATCGGAGGCCTCAAATAATTTCTTATGTGCAAGAGACACGTGATCACTTGCCGCGTCATTTACAAAATTTTTACTATTATTATGTAAAAAATGGATGCATTGAACATTTTGCTTGTATTTTGAGTGTAATAGGTAACATAATCCACTACAGTATACATATAACCTTCCTCTTTTTCTGAGAAGTTTTTTTATAAGTATTTCCAAAATAGTTGAATTATTTTCAGAAGAGTTCCCTAAAATATCACTGCCGTTACATGATTTACAAGCAGCGCTTAAAGATTTAGAAGATTACCAAACCAAAGTAATTCCAAAACCAGAGACAAGGAGCAAATCCCTGCCAAGACCGTCGAGACCTAAGTCTGAATTTGGTCCTCGGCGTGATTATGATGAGCAGAGACACTTTGATTTTGATGAAGGCCAAGAAATTTATGAAATGCACGATCTCCATGACGTTGATTACGAAAATTATAAAGAAAGAAAAGCTTTGGAGGAAAGAGAGAGAAGAAGAAGAGATAGAGATGACTATCCAAGAGATCGCGGATATGATCCAGAAGATGAAGATTTTGAGTTTGATATTCCAAGAAGAAGACCAACTTCTGACAGGAGGTATAATAGCATAAATATATATCTACTGAACAAACCCTAACAAAGAATAAATATGTGTGTGTTGCGAAATCTTTAAGCCACTAAGCACTTCTTTACAAAACGTATGTGTGCTTAACCATATAAAGTTTATTTTTTTAATTTTATTAATGATTTACTATTATTGTTAGGGTTAATCGTGGCAGATCAGAATACTATGAACGTGATATGGAAGAGTATCCCGGGGAGAAAAAGCGGGGACGAAGAGCTCGCAGCGCCATTTATGACTACGAGCGGTGCTGGGACGAGGGAGAGGACGAGCGCTGGGATGTGGAGAGAGGGCGTAAGAGGTTACGGCGCTTACAGACTGTCGACGATACCGTGAAGGCTTCTCATAGATATGTAAGTCTGAAATGATCCAAATCAATTTATTTTTATCACATAGAAGAAATATGATATACAGGGTTATTGGTAATTCGACGTATTCCCGTTAGGAGGTGATAGGGGTGATTATGTGCGATAATTTTAACCTCCATACGCATGGTACAAAAGTGAACCATTTTTGAGTTATAACGTTTTTTATTTATACATTTTCGGAGAGCTGGTAAAACAGTTATATTTTTAAAATAATCTGTAGGACAAGTTTCATAACGATTCTTTTTGTTAAAGTATGAGAACTATCTAATTAGTGATGTATGAAAACTGGATATAAGATGGTGGATAATTTGATTGGATAAAGTAAAATGACCAAATTCTTGTAAATCTTAATTCTTGCAGACGCCCTCACCAGAGAGAGAGGAATGGAGCGATGAAGCCCCACCTTTGCGTCGAGGTCGCCCCCCAGGTAAGGCATCTGGTATTTATATAAGCTAACTATACGATTAACTATTAAGTTAAAATGTTATAAAATTACAGCTTGGGGCTCGCGACAATCAGATATATATGCCGTACAACTAGCAGGACCTGCTAAGGAGGAGGTAACTATTTCATTTAGCTATATTTACTTAACGTCGATTGGATACCATATTACATTAAGTTTCAATATGAAGCTAGTAATAGACTACGAACCGTTAGACTTTCCTAGATAATTTTATAACAAATACAAGCGTTGCGACTTTGGGAATTACAAAGCGTTTAAAGTTACAGGGACGTGACTTATGTCTCGTAGTCTGCTTCAATATTAATTTATTTATATATTTCATGGCACAACTTTAGAAACTGGACAAAAGTTATTTAATTGAAATGTGGAATAACATAATTTGTTTTTTTTTTAAATCCGCTTAAATTAAGGACCCATATAAGATTTTAAAAATAAAGCTAATTACGATTTGCGAACACAACATTTTAAAAACTCCTTCACTCGCTCGGGTTTTTTATCGTATCATACCTGTTGAATACGGAACTCTATCATTCTAGTTAACTGATAGCACTTGTCTAAATTATTAATTATTTACGAGCATCGCACTAATATACACAAACATCTATTGACGTAGATAAAGTACGATAACGTGCGCACGAGATCTGTTATCCTAATATTGTGTATTTTTATTGATAATTGTACATTAATAAATTGTCTGATGTTTTTTTTACGTTCGCTGGTCAGTCAAAATGTAAAATTAATTACAAAATTATCTAGCAAAATAGGTTTTACCATTATTTTTTTTTACGATATCGGTAGGCGGACGAGCAAATGGGCCATCTGATGGTAAGCACCGCCGCGTTCTAAGAAATATTAACCATTCCTTACATCACCAATGCGCCACCAACTTTGGGAACGAAGATGATACGTCCCTTGTGCCTGTAGTGACACTGGCTCACTCACCCTTCAAACCGGAACACAACAGTACTGATTACTCCTGTGTGGCGGTAGAATATCTGATGAGTGGGTGGTATCTATCCAGACGGGCTTGCACAAAGCCCTACCACCAAGATATTTCATTATATATATATATATTAAGATTTCTGTATTGTCTTCTATATTTATCTTTTCAGATAAAGCCCGTGCCCATATGGCTGTGCGTTTTCTTGGTGGCATCTTACATCGTGGCGGGCACGTTTCTGTTCAAGCGCTGGGAGGGCTGGGCTTACCTGGACGCCGCATACTTTTGCTTCATCACGCTCACAACGATTGGCTTCGGTGACTTTGTCCCTGCACAGGTCGGAATAATATATTTGATAAGCTAAGTTGTTGTCAGGTCGCCATTAATCACTTGTCAGAGTAAAAAATCAACTGCACTGCTATTTTTTTATTTCGGCCTAAATAGTAAACGCTGTGCACGAACTTTGTGTGGATCGTCAATTCACAAGATGGATTTAGACGTAAAGTTAATATCAGCTTGGAATGTAAACATTACTGAAAATATCGCCAAAATATTCCGTAGTTACTCTTCTTCAGCTCTCAAATTACACGAGTCAAGTAAAGCAATAACTAAACGCGAATGGTCTACTACATGTCATCTGTAATTTGATATTCGAAAATGGACGACCTCGTCGACCAACGAAACGGGCGCTACCGATGGTACTCACTAAACTAAACGCTTCACGAAAATTAAAATAATACAATGAAATGACTTTACGAGGTTTTGTTACGTTCAACATTGAACTTATTTCCCAGGGGCAGAGTGGAGAAGCTGCGGATGCCGTACACTCGATAGCGCTGTGCTCTCTATATCTCTTATTCGGCATAGCTCTGCTGGCTATGTCCTTCAACCTCGTGCAGGAAGAAGTCAGGGCTAATGTCGCTGCCGTTGCGACTCGTCTCGGCATCATCAAACCCCGAGACAACACCGAAGATTATTGAAATATGAAAAAACTAGTCAATTTATTCATTATTAAGTGACTTTCGATTGTATACAGCTGTTAACCCACGTACAACACACACACACACACCCATATAGACGGGAGCGCGTCACACTCGCGCAAGCTTTAATTTGATAGTATACATTTACAGTGTAAAGATAATTATTATTAATACATTACATTATATCATATATTATACATATACAGGGTTATTGGTAATTCGACGTATTCCCGTTAGGAGGTGATAGGGGTGACTATTTGCGATAATTTTAACCCCCATATGTATCATGCAAAAGTTAACCATTTTTGAGTTATCACGTTTTTTAGTTTTTTTTCAAAATAAGTCAAAAATGCAACTTCAAAAATTTATTTATAATAAAAGTATCAATTAAAATCTATTTTTTTCTTCTGATTTATAAAAACGATTAAACACTGGTCATTTGTCAATATTAAAATAATAATTATCCGTCCAAATTAAAAAATGCGAGACGGAAAAATTTATTATTTCAATATTTTTTTGATTTTTTTTCCACAAAAATGCCTTAAAAACTAAAAAAATCGTTATGAAACTTGTCCTGCAGATTATTTTAAAAACATAACCGTTTTCTTAGATTTCCAAAAATGTATAACAACTAGGAACTTATTTCAAATCAATCGAAATAAAATGACCACAAAGGATGCTGGTGGGAATTCGTAATCGAACATGAACGGATTCGGACTAAAGGTCGCCCTGTAAAATTCCCACAAAATTAATTAAAAACAACAAGTACTCAATGTAAATAAAACTAAAATACAAATTAAAAATAAAATTTAGACTTAGAAACAGTTCAATAGCTAAGTTATAAGTAAGACATTTTGTAATTTAGCCTAATTAAAGTTCTTGCGCGAAGTGACTTTCCCTACGCGCACGCATGATTTTCCAAAGTTGTGACTCTACTCTTCTAAGAAGTAACGGCAAAACCCTGTATACACCTACAGATACTTCATTTATTTATTCGAAATGTTACCTTAAGCTTCACCTGACCCTTTACCTTTTAACCTTATATTTTCCTTGTTATTTACATCGCACAACTGGGGAGAGACTGCCTACAAGTCACCGTGAGTCCTCGTTTCTCCCAATTATTCCAGCAAGTAAAATTAACTAGAACAACTAGTTCAGTAAAATTACAAGTAAAACTGTACCTTTTATTTGAACATATAAAGATAATTTTTGAGTAATTAAATAATTGTTTGAATGTAAGTTATAATCTTATCATTTTCTAAAATATTTTGACGTATGATGTGAATTTAAATAATAATAAATTAACAATATAACGAAACTTGTTTATAAATGTAAAATTGGTAAGTATTTTATTTACATGTAAATTTTTTTTTTGTGTGTGAATAACAAAATATTTTTTCGATTGCCTAGAAAATCTCAAAACCATTCAGTATTACGTCCTCCCCTCTATTTTTAACAATACATAGTTTCGTAGAAGCGACCACTGCAAGTGGTAAGTTTTACCTGCGCATGTTTTAAATTTTACCTGTTATTTATTTCACATAAAAATCAAAATATTTAAAATTCGACCAGACGCGAAGCATTTTGAATCGTCAGCTTACAAAATTAAATCAACATCACCGACTTGGAATATGATTTTTCCGAGAACAACAGCATTGAACGGCAAGAAACTCAGTAGTTACTCTTGTCCACCATTTAAATAACATAGTAAGTAACAAATATATGTATAATACTTATTGTAATTAGCGTTTATTTGATACAATTGACCTAGAACGTGATAAACAATTATGAGCTCAAGGTATTTGATGACAGAAATGTAAAGGATCAGAATCGAGATTAGAACAAACTCGATAAGATAATAACCGAATTATAATTTACAAGTTATCGGAGATATCTCACAATATCTTGTTCGCAATATTTAAATTGACCATCGTAAACTTATTAATCTTGTTTATCGAAAAATGGATGGATCGCATGGTTTGAAGTAATTTGTTATTCGGTGAATATCTCTTGAGACACATGGCGAACAATTAGAGATTCTCTCGAACTAAGCGATACGAGTCAAAGCGAACCGGGAGCCGACAACATGTCAAGCCAAGAAAAAGTTGAAGTTGGGAACACAGACCCAAAGGACATTGATTTAGATAACATCTTAAGGGACGAGGTGGGTCAGTTCGGCCGCTACCAGATCGTCACGGTGCTCTTGGCGGCGCTACCGGTTATATTCTCTGCCTTCGCTGCGGGTGAATACATCTTTACGACTGCCAGAATACCGACGAGGTAAATCTTTTTAATTAGTGTTACATTTACATTATCAAAGAGAAGTTTAATGATATTAAGCACTGGAATAGTGATTTTTTATAAATACATTTTAGTTTAGTTTCGCTGGATAATTGTATAAAACAAAGTACTATGCCGTTATAACGCTGTCGTACGTATTATAACGCTGAATGATTTCGGCCACGGTGGCTAAGATAGACCAGCCAACTACGCAGGACATATCAGTGCAATAGTGTGGGCGCAAACACAGGTGCACTCTCCATTCCCTCACTCTCCCAATCCGATGGGACGGCAAATCCGCCACGTCTGGAAAGAGTTCAGATGCAGGACCCACGGCTTTACATGTTTTTCGAGGTATGTGAGTGTTCATGCTTCCAACCCAAGATCTCGGGATCTGCGGCCTTAGATCTAGCAACTAGGCCAACGAGGCAATCATAAGAAAATATTCAAGAAAATGCAGACACAGAGCGTTTCGGAGACGGTTCTCGTATAAAGTATATGACTGACAACCTCTAGCTTTGCTTGTAATATGTAAACGGAAGTTTGTTTGTATGTTTTCTAATTGATGAGAATCTGTTGTACTTAATTGTATGAACTATGATTTGAATATCATATACTGACTGTACAATTAACTGTAACTGTACAATTTAAAAATTGCTGATAAATCATTTAAAAAAAGCTATCAACCAATGAAAGACTTTATTAAGATCACACTAAGCTTAATATTAATATTTTAAATGTTTTATGTTAATCTTATTAGTATTATTAAAAAAATAAAATAATTTAGCTGACACTAGGTGATTAATTATGATTGAATATATTGATTTAATTTTACTAAAAGCGACAACTTATTATAACATATCAAAACTATCATATCTTTTAACAAGTTTTAATATTTTTTTTTGTTTTTCTTCCTCAATAAATATCTCAGTCACATTAGCTCCCGTGTTAAATGTTGAAGACGATGCTCATGAAAACCTCGAGTAGCGTCAACACATGCCATGAAACGGATATTTAATGGCATGCATTGATATTGCCAATGATAGCAGCTTATATTTGAAGAGCCCGGCAGCAGCTGGACGGCACACGGAAATGTGTTCGTTATTAGTTATTATATTATTCAGTAAAATTTGGTTGTACATGACAAATTAATCGTTGTTGACCTTTTGCTGTAATCGATCTGGAGAGATACCGTAAATCTTTAGCTGTTTAGGTTAGTCAGAAAATTGAGAAGACGATTTATTAAATTGCATATAACGAACGATAAAGCCACTATTGAAATAATAACGCAAAGCTTTATCGACGACACTGTGACATACTCGTATACCATTATAATAGGATGAATTCGTGGCGACGAATAAATATATAACATTGACAGTTCTAGAAGTTATAAAACTTTCCATTGTTAATTTACATGGCCTCCCATATTAAGCTGTAGTTTTGGTGTGGTGGATCCGGCCGGCACTTTGTTATTACTTAAACAATTATTCTATATTTTTCAGATGCTTAATCCCACAATGCGACGGCGAAAATGTAGAATATGCTCCAAGTTGGGTTTTGAATGCGATACCGGGCACTAGTACCAGTAGCTTTGAAAACTGTGAGAGGTATGAAGACAACCCCCAACCGAGCAATGCCACCGGCGTGTGTCCGGCCGAGTGGTTTGACAGGACCAGCACTGTGCCGTGCGAGGACCACGTGTACGAGAACACACTCAGTGTAGTCTATGATGTTAGTGTCGTTTATTATTTTAATACATATATTCATAGGACACCAAGAACAGAACAAAATAAAAATATTTCCACACTCAATAATAATTTATAGTAAATAGGATTAAATACATAAACAAAAGTCGAAATATGCAAGTGCCGGAATATAATACATTGCTTCGTGCACACACTCGTCGACCATGGCTGGCGTGGCAAAGCCCAACCAGAAAGAGGATATATTATATTTATCTTTAATTTCAGTTCAAAATGGCGTGTGATGAATGGAGGCGATCTCAAATAGGGTCCATCCGCACTATCGGCACATTGCTGGTGCTGCCGATTACGGGGTATATCTCTGATCGCTGGGGCCGCCGCGTCGCGCTCACCATCAACGCCTTCAACACTGCCTGGCTTGGGGTTGTTCGATCCTTCGTCAACTCTTATGAGTGGTTTCTCGCTCTTGAAGTTATCGAGTCCACTATTGGCGCTGGAGCGTACTCGTCATGTTATATTTTAGGTGATACATCTACAAAAATACAAAAATTATGTACATTTTCCATTTTCCATTTTATGTTAAACGGATTATTAAATATTTTCTAGTTACGGAGTTGGTGGGCCCGAAATATCGAGTAATCGTAGGTGCTACTATGTCAACGATGTTCGCTTTGGGGCAAGTTATTCTTGGATTCATAGCATGGGGAGTTCAACCCTGGCGTACGCTTACTCAAGTTCTTTATGCACCACAGCTATTAGTAGTATCTTACTTCTGGATCCTCTCCGAGTCAGTACGCTGGTTAATGAGTAAGGGTCGTTACGAGGAGTCAGAGCAAATTCTGAAGAAGGTGGCAAGAATGAATAACAAAGAGTTGTCCGAGAAATCATTACAAGCCCTTCGAGCGACGGCTGAAGCTGAAAAGTTAATTGAGAGGCCGAAAGAGCCTTGGTTGGTGGTCCTAGTCTTAAGATCTAAGATTATTTTATTGAGATGTTGTGTGGCACCTATCTGGTGGATTACGAATACGTTAGTGTATTACGGAATGTCTATTAACGCAGTCAACTTATCGGGTAATAGATACCTAAACTACGTGTACGTTGCTGCTGTTGAAATTCCTGGTTACTGGACAGCTATACTGCTATTGGACCGAATTGGGAGGAAGCCAGTTCTTATTGGTGGTTATTGGCTATGCGCAGCTTGTCAGTTTGCATTTGCATTTATCCCCGATGGTAAGACAACATTTTATGTTATACAAGGTCTCACATTTATTAAAATATTATTATTGGTAACAAAACTTTTTGTTTATATTTTAAAGAAAAAAAAAAATCTAAAACAGTTTTCATACAACAGAATATTCAATTACAGGTTACGGCGGCTTGTCGTTGGCGTTTTACTTAATCGGCAAGTACTCAATAGCGGTGGTAATGACGTCTGTGTATGTGTACACTGCTGAGCTGTTCCCCACCAAGTATCGTCACAGCCTCTTCGCCTTCGCATCCATGGTGGGCCGACTGGGTTCCATCACGGCACCTCTTACTCCTGCACTTGTAAGTTTGAAGAGATGTTGATATCTTGAGAAATATACTAAATAATTCAAAACACCCGAAGAGATATGAACAATGAGTGTCACTCCTTAACTACCCATATTAAACTAAATGACTAGATTTAGGCAAGTTACGACATTAAAATAACTTAATTTCAGGCTTTGGAGATTTGGGAGAGTCTACCATCCGTACTGTTTGGCTCATTTGCGCTGCTTTCTGGGTTACTGATCTTCACCACACCGGAAACTCTCGGAACTAAACTACCTAACACGATGGAAGAGGCCGAACAGCTCAGTTCGAAGAAAAATAATTCCTAATCTAAATATAAATCTGAGTGAATTTAATAAAATCACATTTAATATAATTTAATAAAATCCTATGTATAAACTCATGTTGCATTAATTGAATTTTAGAAATTGCAGGTTTTATGTTGAAAAATTAGCTTAGCGCCATTTAGTGATTGATGTAACCGTCACTCGGTCTTAAGTATGCCCTAACATAATTATACTAACACTGAGCCGACGTAATACTTCTGTCTGCGATTGGCTTGTACGTGTGGGATGCTATAATTGCAAATATGCTATATTTGTCAATAACATATTATGTAATAACATGCAAGCTTTGTCGCCTGCGATAAATATATAGTTATAACTATGATCGTTATTAAATTATTTTGGCTACAGAAATTTGATTGCCAGGCTAGACCAATAAATTGTTAATCTCCTTCTCTTGAAATTCTTGGTAGCAGCTTGGAGCTTAGAAGTTTGCAGCGAGACATTCCCGTGCCTCGAAAAGCACGTGAAATTAGCCCTGAGTTTGAAATCTCTCAGTACGTGTACGATTATCGGAACATCGAATTATGACAGTAGGGGAACAAAGCAAACACCTGTACTTGAGCACAATTTTTTTTTTTTTTTTATTAGGGAAACATACAGCATATCGTATATTACAACTTAATATAATAATCATATTTTAACACTTATGCCAGTTAAGTTTCCACTACTGTTTTAACAGGGAAGTGGACTAATTTTGATGTTACATAAAATATAACTATTTATGACAAAGTAAAATTTTAACGTAATATGGTTATGGTTAATTACTAATAAGTATTTTTCACAAGATTATGAAATTTACTTAAACTATTTTTAAACAGATCAATGTGGTTGTATTTTCTATTATGACTATTACAAGATCTTAGAATAAAAGAATTTTTGAAATAATTAGTTTTACAAATAGGTATTGAAAAAGTATCCTGAGAGCGAGCGTTAAAACGAGGACATTTAAATAAAATCTTACTGAGCAGATATGGAGAATCAATTAAATTATTTAATATTTTGTAAAGAAACATTTGGTCTCTTTGTATTCTACGTTCTTCAAGTGGCAAAAAGACAGTCAGGAAAAATAAATTTGTATCGCAACCTCCTGATAAATTAGTTTTGTATTTGTGCACTATAATATATTCTGCACAGTTTTTTATGTCTCATCTTTATGTGATAGATTATATATGACGCAATAGGTGTTCCTAAGTTATATTTAAGGGGCTTGACGTAAGGGTGGCTGCTGCCATGTCTTTCACCATCACTCATGTTTTTTTTTTACACCAGGAAAGCGTTTCAATTTAAATAAAGACCAACCAAGTATTTTATTTGAAGATTTTTAGAATTTTTGTTTGTCGGTTTGTCTGTTTGTCTGTGCCAAGGTTTTGCGTGATTGTCACCTTCTAATATGAGTTGTATGCATTAGCAAACCATAAAGCGGTAGAAGTAGTAGAAGAACATTATCAATCAAAACGACCAGCCCTTGGATGGCATTACAATACTTTTTTGTCACGACAAAAAAGTATTGTATATACATATATAATATATAAAGTATTGTATATATTGTATATTGTATATAAGTCACGACTTTCGTCACTCCGTCTGTTATACTACATGGAACAAGGGCTGATAAGGTTAAACCCTATATAAATAATACCATTCTGTGGTGTTAAATCATCCCTCTGCATTTGACAATAAATATCGAACCGAAACAAAGCTAATAAAAATGCACAACAGTTTTTGAATTTGTAGTTAGATATTGGTAACGATAAATACCCACAAGAACGAGAAAAAGGTGTCATCATCTTTTTATGGGGACGTAACGACAACAGCAAACAAAGAAGGCTCCTGGCTTCGCGAAAGATACATTACGACCAATATGTTATAAATGTTGAAATTTTCCAGGGTATAAGGTAGAGTATATCTTGATTAACAGAGTTATGGAACTGTATGATATTTATATATTAATAACTGTCCAGTTGAGTTTTTGGAGTCCCTGAGCACTTCTAGCCTGCCAGCTCATAAAACTTATTTGAAAGTCGTCGTACCTCTAGTAGACCTCCTTAGAAACTGAAATCTTCTAAAGCTATGTAACGGTACCAAATTAAAAGTAGAGTACAACGCATCGTGATACAAGCTAAAGATAGAAAGCTGTTAACAGGGTGCGGCGCAGCTGATCTATTGATCGGAACCCTTTTATTCCATAATACTTTTCATTTAGTTTTAAACGAGTTCAGTATATAAATAAATATATGATAACTTTTACTAACAAGATTACATTATAAATTTAAAACATGATGTTGCCATTCCCATAACTTTTAAATTGCTGAACTGGTTTTTAACATGAACATCGCGAAGAATACGCTTGAATCAGTAACAAACAAAAAAATCCTAATCGGTTCATCTATTTTCTAACTACGATGCCACGACAGACACACAGATATACAGATATATCAAACTTATACCATCCGTATTTTTTAGCTGCGGCTTAAAGTCACGCGAACGGAGTCGAGGACACGAGCTAGTTTATAATAGGTTGGTTTGAAAATAAATATGTTTTTTTCCTTGAATGTTGAATATTTTCCAACGGAATTTAGTTACTAAGTTTAGCACTATCTATTTATTACAAAGATAACCATCTATCCGAATTTACCCATTATCCATAATTCATCACCATCGCTTTTATTTTGTGAAATAAAGATATGATATGAATATTTATGTAAAAATGCACTTTCAATCATTTGCTCCAGCGATAAACTAGTATCTTCGATAATCCTAGCTTACATATTTTATTAATGTGAAAATGAGTTTGTTTGTCTGTTAAGCTTTCACGTCTTAACTACTTAACTGATCGTCATGAAATTTTACACACACGTTTTCAGCACAGGAAATAAAAAGGATACCGAAACTAGTCGTTTAATAAGTTTTGAGTACGGTATATAACGGTAAATAAATAAAGTAAAACGATTTCATGATCATCATCAACAGCCTGAAGTATCCAATAATCGGTATAAGCCTGCCTTATCTCTTGCTAGCTATGGCCTTGTAGCGTAGGCTTATGTCTATCACGACGACTCGCGCTGCTGCATGAATGGGGTTTCGACAGCAATGCTTTAATATTTGGCTAAATCTCCAATACTATGTGACAAAACTAATATTTTTTATCTTACACAGACAGGCGAAAATAAAATAAAAAGATTACGTTTTATTAACCCGCGCTCAATCTAATAATTCTTATCTATTATTGATACATTGTTTACTATAATGTTCTTAGTGGACAATAAAATGACAATTTGAAACACCGCTAGAGTGACGGAGCGCTTCTTTCAAGACGGTCTCCTTCGAAACATGGCTGATCAAACACGAGCAAATCCTAATGATGATAATTATGAAGAGAAAAAAGATAGGAAGACGGTTAATCTAGATAGAATCTTAGTAGAGGAGATCGGGGAAATTGGTCCATATCAGCTGCGGACGTTGGTTCTGTCCGTAGTAGTGGTCATCTTTGCTGCATGGGCTGCGAGTGAATACGTTTTTACAACTGCTCGTATTAGTACCAGGTAAAACGAAATGATTATGATTCAAATAATTATTATTTTATGAATATATTCAAATCACAATAAAATTGAATCGCAATTTACATTCTCTATGCGAAAATATTATGAGCATCAGGGGTACTTAGCAACCACTTATCATAATATATCCTCCTGCCTTAAAACAATACTTTGTGTTGATGAGTTCTAGTTTAGAACGATGAGTGAGCCAACATAACTTCAGGATCATGGGACGCAACATCTTAGTTCCCAAGGTTGTCGACGCATTGGTCGAAATTGGTTAAAAAAAATGACCAGTGGAGACATTTTTTCAGACATCAACAATCTTTTGTTTATTTTTACCACAACCGTAAAATGTAAGTAGTTCAAATTGAGATACAAACATTTAAATCACCTACCAAATGAAGCCTGTAACACTGCAAATGGCGCCAATACCGCCATTACAATATATACGATCCCACGCCCAGGAAACTAGTGCCATCCCCTTAGATCTCCTTCTATTAATTACGCACGACATATTTTTGTTATTGCCATACAAAACATACTAAAATAGATACGTATGTTTTAGAGGAGAATGCAGTGAGGAAGTTAATGTTTCTGCATATTTTATTTAAGATGTTTAATACAAGAATGTGAAACACGAGAGTCGACTGAGTTCAGACCATCTTGGGTTTTTAACGCAGTGCCCGATAGCGGTAGCTCTTTCGACAACTGTCGACGATTTGATGGCATCAATGGAACTGCGTGGAGAAGTGATGTCTGCCCTGCGGACTGGTTCAATCGTGAGAACGTCGTTGACTGCGAAGAATTTATTTACGAGAACACTGATACTGTCGTCTATGATGTGAGTAATGTAACATTGTCAGATCTCCATACTCTACCCATAATACGTCACCATTTTTCGTGTTTTATAAGATAAGTACTATGTAACTATTGCTATTTATGTAACTATTTAATTATTTATTCGAATTACTAACTTTTTTATTGATTTTTTTTAAGCAAAGTTATAAAATAATTGTTACGTATCGTTCGCTAAAAACATATTTTAAAATATGAGGTACTAAAAATGTATCAAATTTTATCTTTAAGATGTCCACCACATTTTACATTTCATTCAACTACTCGAATATAAAAGCTATATTTATTTTACTTGTATAACATCACATAATATACATTACATACATTAGCAGCCTGTAAATTTCCCACTGCTGGGCTAAGGCCTCCTCTCCCTTTTGGGAGAAGGCTTGGAACATATTCCACTACGCTGCTCCAATGCGGATTGGTGGAATACACATGTGGCAGAATTTCGTTGAAATTAGACACATGCAGGTTTCCTCACGATGTTTTCCTTCACCGCCGAGCACGAGATGAATTATAAACACAAATTAAGCACATGAAAATTCAGTGGTGCCTGCCTGGGTTTGAACCCGAAATCATCGGTTAAGATGCACGCGTTCTAACCACTAGACCATCTCGGCTCTCTACATAATATAACCACTAAAAATCTTTCCAGTATGGGTTAGCATGTGACGAATGGCGTCGGACACTCATCGGCTCAGTTCGGACCTTTGGTACCCTGACCGCGTTACCGATTACGGGCTACGTGTCGGACCGATGGGGGCGGCGAACCGCGCTGAGTATTAACGCCTTCAACACCGCCTGGATGGGTACAGTCCGGTACTTTGCCGGCACTTACGTAGGTTTCCTCATCTCAGAAGTGGCAGAAGCTACGTTTGGTTCAGCTGGATTTTCCTGCTGCTATATACTTCGTAAGACTTTATACTTTTTAATTTATATAATTTGACTTCCAGTACGTCTGACAGTAATAAAGTCAGACTTGTTCGTACAGCCAACGTACACCCGGAAGTTCGTCGTCTATAAACTTATAAATAAAAAGATAATTTAGCTTAATAAAAATAAATATTTTTGAATACTATGCGTGACGCAGTATAACATGATAAAGAGATAATCAAATCTATCTAAAAGAGATAACTACACGCATGACTAAAACTTAAAAATAATAATTGTATGAGTAGATAATGACTTGTCTCTTTTAGAGAAACTTTTCAACTTATTCCACCGCAATAACTCCAATAGTAGAAACTTTCTAGACTGAATTTCCTACGACACACGAAGGTTTCATCGTAATGTTTTTCTTCAGCAATGAGCACCAGATGAATTATAGACACAAATCAAGCACCGGTGATCTTCAATTACCGCCTGTTCATTTAATATAAACCGTGAAGGCCACGCTTGCTGTGCGTCGTACGTGAGACGTTTATTTATTTATCCTACATACGCTATATTATTATATATCAGCAAAGGTATTTATGACCAACGAAACCGATAATTTGGGGCAATTATATAATAAAAAGAAACAAGTATAAACCAGCAATCAGTTTCTTTAAAACGCGTATTTTATTACTGAGTAGCATCGTTTCTCTGATCCAGAGTAGGGGAATAAGCTTCACATCTTCAACTTAAGACGATAGAAAGCTTTTGCTCAGCAGTGGGATATTTCAATCGTTATTTTTGTCTTTTACGAAAAATAATACAAGACTTGCTCTTTTACAGTTAAGATTTATTGACTCTTTGAATGTACTATGAGTAAATTCAAGAAGAATTCAACTTCACTCTCCCATTTATGTCATCGTGAAGAATATTAAATAGAGACGGTTTGGAATTAGTTATATATTGTTTCTAGTAATGGAACTCGTGGGCCCGAAGTATCGAGTCATCGCTGGAGCGACCATGAACACGTTTTTCTCCATTGGTCAAATAACAATGGGTTTCATCGCTTGGGGAGTTCCTAATTGGCAGAATCTTACGCTCACTCTGTACGTTCCGCAGTTCATTACCATATCTTACTTCTGGATCATGTCTGAGTCTGTCCGCTGGTACATGAGCAAAGGTCGTTTCGAAGAAGCAGAAAAGGTCCTTAAAGACGTAGCCCGTGTCAACAAGAAGGCATTATCGGATAACTCGTTACAACTATTGAGAGAAAATGTAATAGAAGAGGAGAGGCAGAAAGCCAACGAAGAAGCAGAAAAAGCAAGTGAACCATGGCTGATAGTGCTTGTATTTAGACACAAAGCAATTCTAACACGAGTACTTGTGTCTCCGATTTGGTGGATCACTACCACGTTTATATACTACGGTATGTCTATAAACTCGGTGAATATGTCTGGGAACCGGTACTTGAACTATGTAGCGGTGTCCGCAGCCGAGATCCCGGGTTACTGGACTGCAGTGCTTCTGATGGGTAGGATTGGGAGAAAACCCGTGCTAGCTGGGGCCTTCTGGATTTGTGCCGCTTGCCAGGTGGGGTACATCTTCATGCCTGACGGTGAGTTTTATCGTATTTTGTAAATAAAATAGAGAAATACCTGTGATAAAAATGAATGAATATATAAATACTCAATATTCATAAAATATTAAAAAACGATCTTCCTATAGATCCTCTTAAAGTTTAAAACGGTTTTCTTCATAATATTATTTTTAAAATAAATCTCCTCATATATCATGAGATAATTCCAATTAATTTAATGAATATATCATTTTTGGTTTTGATAATTGTTTTATTACAATGCCGCCATAGCAGACATAGCTCATATTTAAATTAGCAGTAGCAATCAGTAGTTAGCAAGACGGCAGTGCTGTCTAACCCCAACATGTGTTATTGTTATAGCAATTACTTTTCTTGGATTCTGAATAAGTTTGAGTGTTTGATTGATACATTCTTAGAAGCAGTCCAGCACCAGGAACTTATCAGCATACTTCATCCGTTCTAAGTTTAAAATAAAATATGAGTAACATACAAGAAAAACTATTTAATAGGTCTCTACGGCGCCTCCTTGACGTTGTATCTGATTGGAAAATACAGCATAGCCATGGTGATGACGTCGGTGTACGTTTACACGGCAGAGCTGTATCCCACGAAGTATCGACATAGTCTCTTCGCCTTCTCCTCAATGATGGGCAGGATCGGATCTATAGTTGCGCCGCTGACGCCTGCTTTTGTAAGTTTATATGATATAAAGTAATTCAGAGTAATCATAAGCGTAAGTATTATAGGATTCGTTCAATAACATATCAGAGACCACTGTAAGCTTTGATACGTTACTAAAACTATTTTATGTCGTCAAGCAGTAATGGTCCAACTTGAGAGAATTAAACAATGAAAATTTAAATGTTTCAGAGCTTCGCCAATTTACTAAATGTTATTACTAATCGTAATCGTCAATATCGCAGATCGTTTTCTGATGTTTCACGACCGTCTGTGGTCATTTAGGAGTTTGTTCTCAAAGAAAAGCCCCATAATTTGTATGCAATAAGAATTTCTAGAATCTAGCTTAATATCAACATTTGGTGGTCTAAATAGAAACTATTTCACATTTAATAATTAGCCTGCATGACTATGAATAGTTAATAAAATAAATGTTTTGGGGGTAAAATTCATTATTTAGAATCCTCGATCATTAATGCATGTATTTTACTAAAAAGGATAATATATTCACTATCCTAATAAAAAAAAATCTAAGCGTCCATTTACAAATCGATTCGATTAATAATTTAATACCATACATAAGCACACAAATGAAAACACACATGAAAACTACAGCGAGGTACCAATTAATAAGGTTTCTTATCGTTTATATATATGTATATAAATACCACTCACTGATTAATCACGAAATGTTAGATACTATAACCCCTACAAACTTGAAATTTGGCAGGTAGGTTCTTTTTAGGGTGTAAACTGCACCCCCAAAAGGGGTTAAACGGGATTGGATGTGTAAAGACGCAGGTTTAACTAGTTTTGAATAAATTGAACGAGTCGTTGAGTGAATGTTAATATAATACTTTGATTCCAGGGTGCAATTGTTTGGGATAATTTACCATTCGCCCTGTTCGGCGGCTTCGCATTGCTATCGGGACTTTTAGTTCTCATAACCCCAGAGACCCTGGGCTCCAAGCTCCCGGACACCATGGATGAAGCTTCTATGATAGGCGTCAAGACTAAGAAAGCTGCAGCATAAATGTACCTCATTTTAATTGTTTATTTTATATATTACTAGCGGCCCGGTACGTGCATCGCTACGTTTAAAGTGATATAATACAAAAATGAGTTAGAACATAGATTCATTTTAAAAAAAAATATATTTACTTAATTGCTAGCTATTTAAAAAATTAATTCAAAACATTTGGATAAACAATATTTTTGGTTTTTCCACTTTGAGTGTGAATAAACAAACGGCTGGGGGTAGCGACTCTGGAACAGGCAACATAAAGTTGGCCGTGTGAAAAACATGATTCTTCCAAATTCACACCACACACGTGAAGTGTTTGCCCTTGGGCCTTGTTGATGGACATCGCTAATGATAAACGAACAGGATATTGTAATCGTTTGAACTCGAATGGCATATCAGTTTGAATCATAGGTATATGCGGTATCAAACAAACTTCACCTTTAGTATAAAGTATGAGTGTGTTAAGGAAGAGCGACTTCTTCTGGCACGGGAGCTCATGGCACTCAAAAGAAGAAGTCAACCTTTGTGATGTTATTGTACTCTGTTGGTTATTGATGAAATAAACATTATTATTATGATTATTATAGATTTACCAGTTAAGATCGTAGCTTTGTTTGTATTGCAAATTTGGCAATAACTTTTTCACTGTCAATCTGGTGCCATTACACAGTTTTGGTGGATTAATATTTCGCAATAATATAATTAAAGAACCAACTTTTAGATTTAAGCAGTGCGGTGGCATACCAGCCGGTTCCAATGAATTTAAAAATTCAACTGGAAAGTACAATGCCTCATCTTGATTCACAGCACTGTCAATTGATTTATATGTCGTGAATACACCTGGCAGTTTCTCTTGAATTTGAAAATTGATAGCATTGATATGAATGTTCTTTGGTGCTAAAATGGCGCGTTCTCTCGACCAATCATGATTTATATAATTCTGTAGAATATTCGGAAAAACACATTCAATCAATTAATCTATCGATTGCACAATAGTACAAAAATTGTTCGGTATAGCGATCAATCCATTGGTCCTGTCGATTTGTATTTTGCCATCACCAATTTCTAACAATCGTTTTGAAAACTCATGGGCAGCTAGATCATTTTGTAGGTTAATACGCATATTAATGTTTAGTGTAAATTTTTGTACATAACTCCAAAGAACTAATGACTTCAAACAGGCATTTATTTCATCAGCAGGAATTGATCGAAGAATGATAGGCAATGTTTGACGAAAATCCCTTGACAGTAATATCAAAGCGCCACCAAAAAGCTGTTGATTACCACGTAAAGCAAGAGCATTGTTCGATTAAATGCTTCTAGTGATTTTTTATTCGCCATTGTACACTCATCCCATAAAATAATTGACGTTAATCGCAGAACTTTTGCCATAGCAGAATTTCTCGAAATATTGCAAATTGGACTGTCAATCAACTGACATTCAATGGCAATTTTAATGCAGAGTGTGCGGTTCGATCACCTTCTAATAATGTAGCAGCAATTCCCGAAGATGCAAGTGCCAATGCAATTTTCTGTTCCGATCGAATAGTTGCTAAAATCAATGATATAACGAACGTTTTCCTGTACCACCAGGTGCATCCAAGAAATATAATCCACCTGAATTATTAGAAACGGCTTGCATGATTGTGTCATATAAATGTTTTTGCTGAACATTCAATTTGGTAATATTCGATTGTACAAATAAACTCAAATCATTAGAATTGAATTCCTGCTCACGTTGCAATTCACTATCAAACAAATCATGCATCTCACGATTTGGTGCGGTCATACCCAATTGTGCTAATTCTTTATTTGCAATTGTTAGACACATATTTTCAATTATTATTAAAGATTCGTTGTACATTTCCAAGGTAATCAACAAATCAGGATTTCTTGCATGATGACACATACGAACTAAAATATCTTCTGCCATATAATATTTATATTTGTATCATAATTCAAGTGGATTTGATAGCATACACGTTGATAATATAATGGCAAATAGCCTTCGTACTTGCTGTAGATGATATGTTTGACACAAATGACCATTGACTGTTCTCAATTCTTGAAATTATTTTGGGCCATTGACGTTAACTAATAACAATCGCAAATAAAAACACTCAGCATTTTTTGGATGCACTGAATATAATCTCCCAATTACGTCTGTTTGGAAAATGCCTGGATGTCCATCGACTGCCGTTCCTTGTTTACGTCTTTGAAATTTTTTCGAAGACACATTCCATGTGTAATACTGAGGCACTTCAGAATATAACAAATTTATTGCAAATGTATCAGTTTCGCATAATTTGAAAAAAGCTGTCAACGTATTTGCTGGTGGTTGTGCTGCTCTTTCCAATATATTTGCTTCATTAAAATAAACACGTTGGCCATTCTCAAGATGCACAGCCAAGTGAACAACCATAGGATGTCTTTCGTGCATAGGAAACGACAGAATCCTCCAGACGGCTCCATTACTACTAATATAGCGCCCCATTTGATACTGAGTAATTTCATCGTCAATATTATCAGCAGCAACATCGAAAACAGCCATATCGTTCCCTTTATTTACATACTTGCAAATATATTTAATGGATTTGACTGGATTACAATACTCCATATTTATATGAGCATTAAATATTTTCGATAATAATGGACAATACGGAACTATCCAACGATTATCAATTTCAACGTCCTGGTTACCTACATCCCAATGATTGCAGTTTTTCCATTATCGTTAGGTGATCTACGTCGATACAACGGATATCCGTCATTGCCCGTTATTGTGTCTGAAATCAAATACCTTGGGTAATAAAGTAAAAATAATAAAATACACAGCAATATGTATTTTTTCAAATTAAGAAACACACATATATGTAATCACTTCCACAGTTCAAAACTTACCGTTTGTGTAAATGCGTTTGACAATTTAATTCAAATAAAGCCTGCTAACTAAACACCGACAGCGCACTAAAAAACCGAGTAAAATTTAAAAATTGAAAGTACACGCTACTTTTAAATCGACAAACATAAATAAATATTTATATGATTTTAGTTTTTAAATAGCTAGCAATTAAGTAATGACGACCTCCATGGTCGAGTAGTGTGTGCACCGGTTTTCATGGATGCGCCACTCCGAGGTCCCGGGTTCGATTCCCGGCCGAGTCGATGTAGAAAAAGTTAATTAATTTTCTATGTTGTCTTGGGTCTGGGTGTTTGTGGTACCGTCGTTACTTCTGATTTCCATAACACAAGTGCTTTAGCTACTTACATTGGGATCAGAGTAATGTATGTGATGTTGTCCAATATTTATTTATTTATTTATATTTTTTTAAGAAATGAATCGATGTTCTAACTGATTTTTGTATTATTTCTAATGACAGCTCAATCATTTTTAAAATAAGAAATTGTGTTACATGCCATTATTTAATGCTATGCCAAGGGTTATTTGGAAATAATAAATTGAATTAAGACGTATTACCTATTGAAACTGGTGGATGAGTATACTCATTTTTAATTGATACTTACTTTTAATTTGACAGACAATTTCCCGTCTAAAAAATCTCCACTAACAAAATGACCCGCCATTTATTGAAATCATTTGTTACACAAAATGTGATATATGAAGAACCACTCGACCGATTTTGTGCAAACTTCACATAGAACATCTACTAAATATTCGGAACAAACCCTGAAAATTGGTTTGGATAGATGAGCCCGTTCTTGAGTTATAAAGCGACAACGAAAAATGCCACTTATTTTAATATATAAGAAGATACGGTTATACCGCCTAGAGTACTGTAAATATAATTTGATTGTGAGTGATGATGAGTGATATTTATAATATTTTGCTTTTTATTAAACGAAAACATTTTAATTTCATTTGTTGGTCATTATTTTTAATGGTAGGTATTCTTAATTAAGAAGAACGCGGGTCAAATCCGGCCACACGTTGTTTGTACGTTCAATTCATCACCAATCGTGTTCCGCAAACATCTAAGCAGCTTTGACGTGCCGAATGATAGTATGCCACATGTGTGTCTGCATACAGGTATTGAAGCAGCCTGGGGGCAAGAGCTGTAACTCTATACGCAGCGCCAATATCGGACAAACCTTACCGAACCAAATCAATGCATATATTGATTTCAAATTGATACCATGTAACAAATGTAAAAAAATGCTGAAACGCTCACTCTATCGCCAAACAAAACATAACCGGAATCAATCCACAATAATGACTATTTTCATTTTTACATAAATCAGTTCACTTTTCTATAGCACATGCATTTTAGTAAAAAATATTACGAGTACAATCAGAAAAATAGCAATATAATAATATATACAGATTAGTATTGCAACGACTCAGGCGCGTCATCACACGCGAACTACTCATTCACGGAACAATGGATCATCACTCTTCAATATTCGTACATAAAAGGCCAATAAACAAATAATAATCTTGTATTGGAGTCATTTGCGTTATTTCAGTACCTTTAACTCAACAAACAAACAGACGTAATATCATAAAAAGTCACATATCATATTTTATTATATGGCAATGTTAAGTGAGGTAAATCATACGACATTACGACTATGATCTTTTTGTTTATAGGATGTTGTAGGCAAATGAGTTAAAGCGAGGAGGTAAGTAATCACCAAATAAAGTAAATGGCGCTGCAAGAAATATTTAATATTTCTTGCAGCGCCAATTCACCATCGAACTTGGGAACTAAGTTGTTATGTCCCTTATGCATACAATGGTACTGGCTGAAACCGGAACACAACAATACTAAGTATTTCTGTTTGGTGGTAAAAGATGTGATACCTACCCAGACGGGCTTATACAAAGCCCTATCCCCACTAAATAAAGAAGCGAACATACTGCGTATTTTCTGTTGGCGAACACTTGCTGATTCTGGTTCATTTTTCGTCATTAAAAAAGTTGTGATCATACGAAATGCATCTCTATCAGGTTGGTGTTAAATTAGAAAAGTACTGTTTATTTTCTGTTTCGTTGGATTGATTAATATCGATAAGATATTTTTAGGAATATCATATCGTAACCTTGAGTACGATGTGAATGTGATTAAAATATTCGCTAGCTTTTACGATACCCAAATATTATTAAATATTTATGATATCGATATATTAATCCCTGACAATATGAATAATAATTTTTCAATACAATTCTTCACCAATGACAAAGTTTATGGTACAATGTAATTCGCGATAATATATAAATACGTATTAAAGAATTTACACCGCTTAACTTATATAACCAACGCATTGTCGCCCACCGTGTAATATATCGCCGAGTATGGTAAATAACCATTAAAAAAACATTCAAACAACAGACTTAATGCGAAGACAGCAAGTTGGCGCGATATCATTGGTCGAGAGCTTGATTAATCTATGATATTCACTATGGATTTGCAAAAAAAATGCGTTTTGAACGTCGACGAAACTGTTATCGGAATTTTGAAAGTAAAATTAAAGTGGAAATAAGTGGTTAAGTGTAATAGTGTTGTATTATAAATAAATATGTATTTATCATAAACTCTTAGTAGCGCACAACATAGCTGAATTATTAGCAAATCGCATGAAATATGTAAATTTAAGGTTTGTTTATCTTTCCTACTTCCATTGGAATAGGCTCATTTCATTGTATTTGAACGATGTAATTTTTTTTAAAAGTTTTAAAATGTTGAGAAATATTAACTGAGTTTCATGTCTGTAATCAGCTTTACATTTAATACAATTCCGTAAAATAACCTCTCAAGAGTTCTTGTAAAAGCCTATCTGAATGAAATATATTTTGATTTGATTTTGATAGTATTTTTGGTTATATTGTGGAGTAACTAGAAACATATGTAACTGTTCTGCAAAAAAGCACGTCTACTAACAACCTTTCGAAAATTTTATGAGGTTGGAATGAACATAAAGATTCAAAAGCACTTATTAGAGCATTTAAATGTAGGTTATTTTGATTTCGTCAGAAGAAGTAACTGTACCTTACGTTGAAATTTTTGGTCTTTAGCTGTTATATGATGTGCGATAGAGACGTGTTTGTAACTAACTATACGAGCTCGATCACTGTTTGTTCAAAACATAGAAAAAGCTAAATTATAATTAATATAAGACTTTGACTTTCAGTGGTGTCGAACGCTAGTTGGGTCAATGCGGACGCTGGGCACTCTAGCGGCTCGTCCAATAATTGGCTTCATTTCGGATCGAGGGGTCGCCGCACTGCTGTCGTCGTAAGATCCATTAACGCCGCATGGCTGGGACTCACCAGATATTGGGTTAACACGTACACAGGATTTCTCATTCTGCAAGTAGTCGAATCCATGTTTGGTTCTGGAGGATTTTCAAGATTTTATATTTTTTGTAAGTGATCTATAATAATAAATAAAGAGTCTCCCTGACATATCTGCCTCTAAACAGCTAAAGCTAGATTAGAGTAATTTGGAGAACATTGTGATTTTTATTACATTAACTCTTAAAATTATCTGAAAGAATATATTCAATGTTTTCGTGAAAAAATCGGATGGAATTTGCTACAAAAGTACTTAATGATATTTAATATACAATATATTAAAATAAGTTTAAACAAATTAAAACTAAAAATGACTACTGCACAAATCATAATTATGTGGAATGCTGGAAGGAATTATTTGCTCGTTGAATCGCAATTACGATTCCATTAGCGGAAAATGATCCAGCCCTGCTGTAACCAATAGAGGCAGTAAGACGTGGTGTGATATAGTTACATAATATAAAGATGAGCCGTCAAAATTAAAGTGATAATTTTTATTTTTATTCTAGTGATGGAGACCACAGGACCTAAGTACAGAGTCGTGGCTGGCGCTCTTATGAATAGTTTCTTCGCTGTCAGTCAGATGACTACAGGTCTCATAGGATGGGCTATCCCTGACTGGAGAAATTTAACTCTGATCTTGTATATTCCTCAATTTCTTGCAATAGTGTATTTTTGGATTATGCCGGAGTCAGCTCGATGATACATCAGCAAGAGTCGGTATGATGAGGCAGAAAATGTATCAAAAAAAGCTGCACATATTAATAAAAAAGAACTGTCTATTAATTCTCTCCAGGCGTTAAGACATAGTGCTGAGGAAGAAAAAAATATTAATGAAATACTAGAAACACAAAAAACGCAGGAACCCTGTCTTGCTGTTCAATTATTTCGCCATAAGCCAATTTTGATTCGAGTAATTGTGTCTCCGATCTGGTGGATCACGAGTACGTTGATATACTCCGGGTTGTCTATTAACTCCGTACACATGGTGGGCAATAGGTATCTCAATTTTGTATTAGTATCAGCAGTGGAAATACCAGGTTATTGGACGTCTATGTTTCTTATGGGGAAAGTTGGCAGAAAACCCGTGCTTATTGGAGCATATTGGGTTTGCGCTCTTTGTCAGATTGGATACGTGTTCATGCCAGATGGTAAGTATTTTTTTCCACACAGAGATATGAAATCCTTGAGATATCGATGATGAACTTTAATTTCAGGTCTTTACGGAGTTTCTTTAACTATATATTTAATTGAGAAATTCAGTATTTATTTTTACACGTCCGAGTTATACCCTACCAAGCATAGACACTCTCTTTTTGCATTTTCTTCTATGATTGGGAGAATTGGATCTTTCTGGCGCCACTGACGCCGGCTCTGGTAGGTATTTTTCAAATTTTTAAATGTCAAATACAAATTTGAATTAGCTTTGCTAATATAATGTTGTCAAGTTAATCTAAGGACATTGACAATGCAGTATAAGCATAAGTAATATCGTCTTAAATACTATTTTCCTACTTGCAAATCTGTTGCCTATTGTACTATCCACAGTTTGCCACATCTCTTTGCAAATATCATACGACCAAACCACAGGTGCCACAAACAAATGTTGTCAGGAAACAAAATAATGATTGCAAAATTGCTACGAATCATTTATTGAAATATCGACGAACTTAATTATTTGATATAAATATCTGAGTTCTCTCAGACAGCAGATTTCTGTATGTTTCAATTCGTTAACGCGATGAGAAGTCCCATCATTATTACCTTGTATAACTTGTGTTTTCAGGGTGCAGCTGTGTGGGACCAACTGCCTTTTGTCTTATTTGGAAGCTTCGCGCTGCTATCCGGTGCGCTAGTAATGATAACGCCGGAAACTCTCGGCACAAAGCTACCAGATACGACGGCAGAAGCATCTGAAATAGACAAAATAAGTGACTAGCATATTGTGCAAAATAAAAACAGTGATTCTAAACTTCCTAAGCCCTTTTTAACATTTAATGTTTGTTATATTGTTTTAATATTAATATAGAATTACAAGTAAAGCAATAAACAAGTGAACTTACTAAAAAAATGTTTAAAGTAATTAATGCATAAATTATTTATTTTTATTAAAGTTTGAAGTTTTCAGTTGCTATTATATGTGTATTAAAATTCTAAATTTATTGGTATTCAAATAAAAACGTTTACCATGAATATTTACTGCGCAGATAACTCCCTAAAATATAGATTTCTTTATTTTTGACGGCATCTACTGAATTGACCGCAATGAAAGTCTCATTAAGGGACCTGGGACGTGGATACGAATAAAATACTTGATTTATGGAAGTTAGGTGAGAAAACATAAAAGTGTTTTTAATGAAATGTTACTAAGTTATTTATATACTATACATATGTAACCTATAAGTAGATGAATAATGTCTCAAAAGTCATGAAAATCTTTAGTGTCTGATTATCTTACTGGGATAAGTTTGATTTCTTACCTATCGGACAGAAATTTACAAGCATACATATATTATAAAACAACACCCTCAGCTGACATTCTTTCTTACTCTTCCCCTAAAAAGATAAAACCACACAAACAAAAAGTGTGTCTTTCGTTCCGCTGGCGTACCAGTGTAATTTAATGTTTTTCTAATAATTCTTAATTACAATTTTCGCGATTTTAATGTCATTTACACAAATAACAAGTACGTCATAGTTTAAGTTGCCATTTTATGGTGTATGTAGTTGGATATTATGGTGATTAAGAGAGACGAATGACTTTCTCAACAATAGGTCATTACTACACTTTGTAGAAATTTATTGTTTAATAATATCAATATTTAATTGGTTTGTTCAATATTTCATTGACAAATATCATCATAAATGTCTAAAGAATGTTTTTTTAAGAATGTGGTTTTTAAAAAAAATATGTATAGTTTTTATTAGGACTGAAAGATCTTCATATTTCATTTACTTGACGAAACTTGACCTGTATTATAGCCTATTCCAAAAATATTTCTTGCTTCTATTACGATATTTTTCAAAAAGTAACTACCATGACACTTCTAAATAAATAAATAGTATGTAATGTGTAACGTACATACATATATACACACTTCCGCACGCATTTAAATCAATTAGATTTTTTGTACGATCGAAGCATTCACAAAATGTACGTTATTATATTTGGTACAACCAATTTATCATCATCGTTTTCATTATTCATCTATTCGCCGGCGGCTGCTGGACGCGTACATCTCCCAAGCTTCTGTTCCTTCGCTAAATCTGCCATCTTGCTAAATCCAGCCTATTTTTATTCGCTGAAAAAAATATATTGAAGGGGTGGGGGATGGTCTATGTCGGACTTAACGGGAACCGTGGTGCCCAGACGTTTAGCCCGCCCATGCAGGTCTTCAATCTAGAGGGGTTCCCGGAGTACAGAGAGTGATGAAGGTCCTAATTAAAATCAAATCAAATCAAAATATATTTTATTCAAGTAGGCTTTTACAAGCACTTTTGAATCGTCATTTAACAAACTATATTAAGTGAAACTACCACCGGTTCGGAATGTAGATTCTACCGAGAAGAACAGACAAGAAACTCGGTACAAGTAGTATGGTAAGAGCAACTGCTCTTTTTCAACATCTAAAAATACAGTCATGATAGTTAAAACAACAATTATATATGTATGTATTATATTCTGCCTAGAAGTCAACAAGCATTAACTCCACGCTTTTTTATCATCTATACAGTCTTGTATCGAATAATATGCCTTCTTTACCAATGTATTTTTTACAAATGATTTAAATTTATGAAACGGCAAAGTTAAAGTTATAAATGTCCACCGATAATAGCCACCAGGGAAAGACGACAGGGCCACCGAGAGGCACACATAGCTGGACTAGAGCCCTGATTCGCCCCACCTTCGCCGACACTGGTCGATCGCCGCTCGTCCTGGGTTCCATCCGAAACAGGTACACTTCCGCGAGCACCTCCGCCTGGAGTTCCCAGGGCGGATCCCCCGTGAGAAGTGTGACAACTGTCCACGACACCGTATGGTAGCCTCGTATCGCTTTTTTTATAAGCGCCAGTATAGGAATTCCGACCCTCCCACGTTGCGTAGGTAGGTCCATAAGGCAGCAACTCCATCTTCCGTCTAGTACCTGTACTGTAATTAACGTCCTTTGGACGATTATATACGTGAAATAAGATGTCCTCTGTTTTTGTGACAGAAACCTTTAATCCCTCATATTCAATATAGTAGTCATTCGCGTAACGTAACACCCTCATCCCGGGAAGGACAGACGCTCGCAGAAGCCAATCGAATACGACGTTCCAAAGTATTGGGTCGAGAACCGACTGTGGTCTGAGTCAGTGTTCAGGGCGTCTATGGTTGATTGACCTCTGAAAGACCCGGTCCCGGACCCGGACCTGGAGAGCTTGCCCATCTTATTCAGTAACAGTGCTAAATCCAGCCGTCTATTTGAGAAGACTTGACAATTACTTGACTTAAATATCCAACAATTCTTATTGCCCCGAGAGGGATCACGGGATCTGATCAGATGAACAATTCAGATAAATTAATAATTATATGCCAATTATCAAAAATATATATTAATTCTATTGATGAACAATATGTTGCAAATTAATGATGTCGTAATTATGTTCAACGATAAAAGTGATCCAAGATAAATTTAGTCCCGATAGTAGAAATTCAATGAACCGATTATGATGTCGTGTAAAGTATAATTACATTTTGGAGTGCCTCGTCATTAACTTTTACAAACAAACATCCCATTGAAAAAGATTTAACTTTTTTGTTATCTTCAGTTATAAAAACTGTTTATAAAGATTTTTTAGTAAAACGCATGAAAAAAGAAGGTCGTCGCATGCGCCCAGTAGGGATCAGGTAATGTTGTCTCTCTCCAAAGAAACTACACAATAAGTTAACGTGACGCGAGTGTGCGGAAGTGCGTCCGCTCGTCACGACTCCAGCGAACATTGTCACCGACGTTTGTTGTTAAAATGCCCGCTGGACTGAAACATACTTTCTAGCTAAATTATTCATATGTTCAAGTATATTTTAGCAATTATTGTTCACGATGTATTTTGTTATTAAAGCTATGGTAATAAGGAAGGGCGAATGACATATGAGAGGAAGTCATAGGTGTGAATGTAGACGCCGATACGCCAAGAGAAAGAGGGAAGAGGAAAGAAGATGACCGATTTGTTTATGTCATTGAACTCTTTCACGTTTTTATTATGATATTCGTAGGTGGACGAGTAAATTGCCTCTATCGCTCATTAACATTGGCGTCGTGAGAAATATTAACCATTCCTTAAAACCGGAATATAAAAATACTAAGTATTGCTGCTTGGTGGTAGAATATGTTATGATATGGTACCTACCTCGACTCAGAGCCTTAAAAGTACTAACCATCGTGGCTCCTTTAGTACGACTGTCTCCCTCCATTAAATGATAAAGACTGCGAGCGGGACTAAATGTGAAAAGAAGAAAGTGAATAGAGATAGCACCGATGTGACAAGAGATAACGTCACTCTAATCCCTATAATATAATGGCTGCTCGATACAAGCAGGGTTGTGTAGGGCAAACGGCTTTTTGCAGAAATCAGTTGAAAAAGGAAAATATTGAAATGTTGAAAGAGCACGAAGGACTAATGACATAATCATAAATATACGTGTTTACATACGACTGAACAACTGACTAATCTTAAACGATATCGCTGGAGTAATTACCACAGTAAATTAAAGTGAATTATTAAAAGTTGCAATATTAACTTCATGTTTATAAATCACGATTTGTATCTACAATATCGTTCGGATGGTCTTTGAATAGACAAAGATAACGGTTGTTTGAACAGCACTTGGAAAATATTTCAAAAGTGAACATCGCTTAAATTTCAATATCTCCGATAGTTTCAAAGAGTTATTAATAATAATGTTGACCACAAAGATTATTGTGTAAAATAATATTTCTTACACGAGTACATTAGTAGAGAATGATTCATAAAAATGATTTCATTTGTGTAAACTTTCGCTGATTTTATTATGAGTTCTGGAAAAATAACACCATTAAAGTTAGTTCTGTTTTCGTTTTGCGAATTAAATCAATGTACCAATGAGTAACGCTACTTTATGGATATGGTATCTTTTTATATCAAGCTTATTAACTTGTTCAATTTTCGTAATTTTTTTTGCCTAATTGTTGACCCTTAAAATGACTTTATGCCTTTTAGGCCCAACTAAAAAAAAAACAGTGTGTTTTGATCGATAACGTTTATAAAAAATATATATACAAAAACAGAGTTGATATGAAACTATTCATACATAAATGCACAATCGATAGCTGAGTATTTTCTATTTAACCTAATAGTTTGCTATATGATTAAAAAAATTATTGTTTGTTAAATTTTATTGAAATTCAACTGTGAATATACTCACTGCTATTCTTTTGTGAGAATTGAGACGAAATTTTGCACACGTGTCTCGTATTTTGAATTTTTTGTCGTGCCTTCGAATAGATAAAGTTGAATTTTAAGATTTTTTGAATTTAATTCAAATTATCTTAAAAGCTTATTTAATGTAACGTATATTAAACAGGTATCAATGTATTGGGGTCATTGAACCAGTATAATTTTAGTTTGACAAATGTAAGGTACATACCTTAATCTATCAATAAACAATATCAATGGTATAATATTGAATAGAAAAAGCGGACAAACAAATGATTTAATTGTTTAATCTTGACAATGTCGAACGAACCCTTGACAGCGGCGCGGCGGCGTGTGCTCTCGCCCGTGAGGCCAAAGAAGTCCACCGTATGATCACTAGCTCACTCACTCTTGGCTACGGCGGAGAGCAATACGAAATAAATATCTCGTGGGTGGTACTTTATAGGACTGGACAAGATCTGAATATTGAAGACAGATTTGCTATCGAGAACTAGCGCTTCTCCCCCTGTATTATAATTCAAAATTAATGTTATCGATGTAGAGGTATCGCGATGTTTTATAGAAAGCGGAAGTATGCGTCAATCGTGCGGTTAACAGGTGTTTATGCAGAATTGAAATGTAGTGTATTAGTAGCGACTAGGACTAGCTGTGGATGAGCGCCGTCTCGACGTGCAGACGTGAGTGCACTCCGCTGCATCCACTGTTATCGGGCTACCGGCCGCGGTTCGGCGTCGCACGCTTCGGGAAATTTGTGACATCGTTTCGAATATTTATAAAAAAATTGTGTCCATGTTTAATTAGTAGTAAATCTTTAAATTATTTTTGAATTTATTTCTTAAAAAGTTGTGTCAAAAGTGATATTTTTTTATTATTTTTACTAAAAAGGTAAAGTATTATACGATTTCTAAAAATATAGCGATGACTTTATTATTTTAGTAATATCCGTTTACACAGATAGTGCTGCATATGTTTATATGTTTGGATATACAAAGGCTATTTTCTGTTGCCACTTGAGTTTGTAGAGATCCGTATCGCCGTACACTGCATTGTTTCCGCACATGTGATTAAACAAGATCTGAAAACTCAATACTTAGGGAGATGTCTATCGCGGTTTGTTTGTACATGCAAATTATTTTATGAAAATTCACAGGATTATAATTATTAAATCAACTCAAACTAAATCAGTGTCTACGAGTGTCCGCTTGGGTTTTGGGCCTGTTTGCTCGTCTATCAAAAATAAATTAAATGGGAGTCATTTATAAATGAGTAACTTCCGTGTATACAATACAATAAATAATAATAATATTTTGATATTTAGTTCAACATTCGTTAGAAATAAGATTTTTTTTTATATAACTGACTCTAAAATTAACTGGAAAATTATAATATATATACTTGTTTTAAATAAAGTACATTTATAATAGTAATTAAAATTGTCGTTACGCTTTCAAATAGAAATTGGCGATAAACGTTCTAAGGTTAAATTAGTAGCCATTAGAAACAGCGGCTAGCTTGCGGTAGAGTTATAAGTAGATTCGAAATAAAATAAAATTGACTCGTAGGGCTTTATGCTTGACATGGTACCAACCGCTCTGTGGCTGCTATGTTCTAAATTGAGTGAGCCAGTGTAAATTTAGTCATAACTGAGGTAGCTTTTTAGATTCCATTGTCAACGTCGGTTGTGTTAGGTTAGGTTAGCTGGTTACCACTTTTTATCAGGTGGCCTATTCACTTGTCTACCTTGCAAGTATAATTTAAAAACAATATTGAGAAGATCTCAAGCGCAGATTCTATTGGTTTAAAACTCATCTGTGGAATCTAGTAGTTTCCGCAACTTGCTACCGACATGCGGTTCGATTACATTTAAATAAATAATAATATTAAAATAATATAATTTATATTAAACAAAAATAAATACTCGAGCTGGATATACTTTACGTAATAGTTTTATAATTTTTATAATTCTAGAATGATAGCGGTGGATTTTTTATTGTTATTGTGTTTTTTCAAAAGTGACGTTAGTAACGTATACATACAATACATACATTTGATATCATTACTGAAATATTCACAACATGTAACTAAACATTTATTGTATTGGGAAATAATATGTTGTTATATTATAGTTACTATGTGTATCAGTCGCGTCGATATATGTTATAATAACGTTATGCTTATGATATCATATCAAAACTCATTTCTTAATGCTTATTTATTTATAAATTGTAATTAGATGAATATAATTGCATCAAACAGTAGAACCTAAATCAAACATAGTTTTGTGTGTGACTTTATCGAAATTCGTTTGAACTCGGTGGCGAGCTCGAGAAGTAACACCCCTTCATCACTTTTTGTATTCCGGTACAAAGGGTGAGCAAGGCAGTGTAACTACAGTCACGAGGTATATAATATCTTAGTTCCCAAGGTTGATAGCGCTTTGGCGATATTTGATTGGTGGTTAAGCAGTTCTTGCCGAGCCAATGTCTATGGCTTGTTGTGGCCACATACTATCAGGTGACCCATATGTCTACTAAGTTATATGAAAAAGGATAAACATTGTACATAAAAATCCTTATAAAAGCATGAATAAGCTAACCACTAAACCATTGCTGCTGTTGTCGTTGAGCTTGTCTAGCTGCACAAAAAGATAGTTTACTAAAATCATCAGTCAGGCAGTCAGTTTTCGGTCCTAATTTCATTCAAAATGATCCAGGAAATATGTCAAGTCTCGTAACTTTAACTAACAAATAAAAAGGTATGGGGTTTCGAGAAGAAACAAGCTATCCATTACCATGGTTAATTATACTTAAGTTAAAGTTAGATTACCTGTTACGTAATGTTTGTCTTGAAAACATCAATATTAAAACTAAATATTCATTTTTATTTAATTATAGCGTACAGTCGGCTAAGCGGATATATTGATCTTAATTGAAATTCTGGGTTTAAGTCAATGTAAGCCTTGAGTGCTCTCGTAATTTATTTATTCATAAAGCATACTAAAACTCAAAGATCGTTATTCGATATAAAAGAGTTACATATGCTCTTTGAATGCCAAGAATTTATCCCAAAACCCAAAAAAACATCGACAAAAGTAACTCAGCAGGATTTTAGTAGGGAATGAGATGGTCAGTGTAATCGGGAAAGTCTCCCTCGTACTGTACAAAGTGTTCAGATCATAATGACAGCCGAGACAGTGAGAGTGGGTTTCTATTAATAGCTGGGGTCGGAGCCCGCCTATCGGGTCGCTATCTAGCGCACTTGAACGGCCGCCTTAGTCATTATAGGCTTATTTATGTGATTAAAGTTAAAATGAATTTTACCCGGTAGTAGGGCGAGAGAGCTTTGTAATGGACGTGTGAAACATGTGACCAGTAAAACAAAGTACAGCCTGATAATATTCCTTTGCTGAGATTAGACTCCCTCCCTGTAAGATTTGGAGTTGGATACAACAGACTTAATTTTATTTATTTTCATTTATTTTTTTATTTGATTTAAACTATTTTTAAACAACGTAATATATCACCTATATGGGGGTGGGGGAACTTCATTGTCCTATTTTTATATTTTTATATTATTTACAACGCCAGTGTCCATGAAAGATAAAACCATGACCGGTTATTTTTGGAAAATACTTGTGTGAGTTGGAAGGTGGCTTGTCAAAATATATATTCTATTCCAACCCCAAGAAGCCAAAGAACACAATAAATAATACCTATACACATAGGTAGCATTGAATTGATGCCATACAATTGGTCGAAAGCGCAAAAAATGTCTGATCTGTGAAACAAATGGGACGTTTTACGTGTCGATGAAGCTGTTGTGAAAACTTTGGAAGTAAAATTGAAGTGGATATAGGTAATGGAAGAGTATTTAGAATATTGTATTATAAATTAAGATAAATCAATCAAGAAATTTGTAGTACAAAATATGGCTGAGCCTTTACTGCGAGTCAACTTGTACAAATATCTTACTACAGTGTGCAGTAGCAAGTTATGTTCAATATTGATTAATAATATTTTTGATTCGAAGAGTATCGGAGAAATTATTACGTGAGAAAATTTACTAACGTATTGTCGTACGGTGTACCGTCGCGACAATAGTCCCGCTTTTAGTCTGAGTTAGATGTTAGATACACAACACAAAAAATGCCTCGTTGGGTTAGTAGCTAGTTAATAAGGCAACAGTTCCCATATCTCGGTGAGAACTTGGCAGTGCTATACTCCTGACCGCGAGCCTAACAATTGCAAAGCACGTAAACGTTAGTCCGGCGTCAAATTACTCTAGCATTAAAGTGACTCACACACACCTGTGCACTATATTGTCCACTACTCAGTTTGGTGGTCGAGTGCTAGCTTATTGACACAAATAATGAGCAGAAGTACTTCTAATCAGAAGGCTGTTTGCCCTTCTTCTTATCCTAATAAGAGAATCGGATCCGGAGAAGAAATTGACGTCTGAACTAAAGTCAATAAACATAAACAAAATATTTGCGCAAGTTTGCATCCACTTGAGTACAACAATTGACACATTAAGTAGTATCAAATATCCATATTAATGAAGGGCAAAGGCCGAGTGTGCAGCTCACGCTACACGTGGATACTTGTCGAGCGGTCGCAGGTTACACTCCCGGCGAACTTCGGCCCCCTCGGCCACTTTGTTTACTCATCACCTTACTCTGTTTAATTTACATTTATTGCCCTTATAGACAGATAAATGAAGTCAATATTTTATACAATGTTGCGGAGTAGATTGTACTCGTATTATTGTTCTTATCTCAGCCGGCCTACACATTACAAATATTATTTGTGTACATATACTTCACATATAAACAACTGCGCTACGGGAATATGTCCAGGTGGGGTGCTCACTAGACGATATAAGAGATCGACGACTAAAATTCTTCTTGAGCTTACTTATTAAAAAGTCGTATCATTTGAAGTTACTTTTTAATAACAAACCAAGCAACACGGTCCTGTGTATAGTTAACTTGGGTATAAACCCGTTAAATTAAATTTGTATTTTTTTTTCTTTATAAGTATCGAACTGGGGTGTATAATGTGATTTCATTTTGCTGGTACTTAATTTGTGTTTGTTATTTTCAGTAATTATCACATGTACCCAATGTATAGAGGTACTGGAAAGTAGCAAATATTAGGATTATATTGATATTTTTAAAGTTTCCTGGATAACAACCAACGAAAACCACTCCAGGCGTTTTTTCATCTATTTTTTTTATCAATTTTTTTTTAAGTATGATGTGTAAATGTATTTTTAAAATCAATGAAATGGCGAATCTAATTATAAGTATTCATGAGACAAATCAAAGTATATAGAATAAAAGAGAAAATAATTCTGACTGTTTATTTGTTAATTCATTACGTCACTATAGTGATCGCAATTACACTTGACATTAAGGTAGGCTGGGGTCTATGTATGGACTATTCAAGAAGGCATTATATCTACAAGAACTTCCCTTTTAAGTAACTCGTATTTCGATATAAATTTTCTACAATTGCGGACCAGCGATTGTCCCCTGATTGCCCCATTACTACGACATCACAGAATACAAGCAGTAATTTGAGAAATTTGCCGAGTCACTGTTTACTTCGGAATATATCGTAATTATTGAAGTGATATTTCAATTTAAAATGGCTGTGTTTATACACGTAAGTGCATACGAGTGACACAAGATAAATTGTTACATAGAGAAGTCAAAATAACAACGTGTGAACGTTGTCCGTCCAATATGCATTGTAATGAAAACAAAATCACTTGGCAATTAAAAACCTAGTTAAACCTAGTTAAAATCGAGAAAGAAATGTTATGCACTCAATGTTCGAAGGACTCGTGAGACTGATTGAGATCCTCGGGAATTCCATCAAAAGTCGTCGTCGTTGTTTAGAAATAATAAATAACAATCCGGAAGCAAGGGCCGGGCATGGTAATTTTAATTCTGCCGTACACCGAAAAGCATATGTAGCCGGTGGTCTGACATCTGATCCCTTTTCAGACATTCTCGTTTCTTTTGTTCTTGAATCCAGAGAGCGAGGATTATTCACACACTTCTCCACTATAATAACGATGTCCTGTGCCAGCTCTTAACCCGCTGTCGGACGCTACGGGTAAATTTGGGCCAAATTAGGCGCCGGTTGTTGCAATATTTTATTTTCATCTATTCCTTTCTACTGCAATTTCAAATGTCTTGTTTCAGATGTTCTGAATGTACGCTAGCGTGATTAACTTTGAATAATATCCAGCTATAAAACATAAAAATATATATGTAAAGTCGTTATGTTCAGGGTGGACTGAAATAGTATACAAGCGTGTAAGATGTAAACCATTCGATGTCATCTGCTTTCCTCCTATGATTTATTGGACACATATAGGCGCCCATATTCATACATACATCCACTACGCATCAAAACAGACGCTCATACATACCTTCACACACAATAAAGTACAAACATCCATTAGTTATTAAGATTTTAAAAATGTCAGGTCACACCATCTGAGTGGTGTACATTTTGTAGTCAATTAACAAATTAAAAGGATAAGTTATAAGAGAGAAGGTTTGATAAAACAAGCAACTGTAACTTTTAATTAATAACTTTTTAAATTCATATTTGTATATATTTAAGCATTTAATGTTATTAAATCTTATGTTAATAAATTTATTCGAGTTTACTTGAATACAATAAATTTGATTTGATTCGAATATATATATAGATATAAATGTTTTGTTGTTAAGCAACTGTGGATTTCTGAGAACTCATTTAATGTCGATAAAACCGCGTGTAAGGATTAGTTTTTGGTCAATTAGTCATACAATGCTCACATCTTGTATAAGCTGTTACGCTGAACTGTAATTGTTCGAGCTGTGAACTATAAAGACCGAAATTATTACGAAATGGGTTTCAGTCCACGTCGCCTCGATCCGACTCTAATAGTTACGGCTGCGATTGCGATTGGAGTTACACGACCATTATTATCAAGACTATGTTATGTAAATTATGTATTCGCTTCTAATGTACACGAATTGAATCTGATATATTTAATTTGAAACATTTTGTATTCAGACTACGGTGTTTGATTTCAGCCGGTATGTATGTTTATCTGTTCCCACATACTTTTAAGCTAGAAATATTTGATTGGCTATATGACGATATTTAAAATTAAATATGGCGCCATCTAGAGGAACGGTATTTTTAAAAAAAAGGGTAAATATAAGGGCCGTGTTGGGTATCAAATACAAGGGCTTAACAGCGAATTTCAAAAATGAATTTGGTTAATTATGAAATCACGCCATAATTTTCAGAGCGCGATTTTTATGTAGTCGGTTTTTAATTTTTAAACTTTTACTCGTTACGAACGTTTGGTTTTAACGATTTTTCTTGAAGTATGTACGGTAGGATATTTGTGGGTTGAATTTCTTCTCGAGGTTGATTAGTTTTCGATCATACTAATATTTTTTCGACCTTTAACTAGTGAGCTGATAAAAATCCACAGACATATAGGAATGCTAAAATTAGGAGTTTTATTAGAGAATTATTCAAATCCATTAAAATCTAAATAATAGTGTAACTCTTCTGTTATTCGGGCAAACTTAAATCTTGAGTATCCCTATTATGACCAACTACAAATGCTGCTGCCAAAAAATATGTTTTTTGTTAGTATCCTAGGACGATCTCAGTATATTGCGGAGTCAATTATGCGGTACCGACGAATATGGCCCCTGTGTTGATCTGTGCCCGTTTGAACTTTCGCGGCTATTTTGATCTATATCAACTTTTTAATGAATATTATTAACAGTATTCGTCTTATCGTCAATTACAATGTTTGAATAGCAGAGGCTCCGTACAAAGTAATACAGGCGACCACTCAGGGACGCGTCTCCTCTAAATGAACCACCGAGCTTCATTCTTTGTTCTGGTTGTTCGGATCGCTTATTTCAGTTACTTTCATTGTGTTATGTCATACGGCATCTTCCTTTGTGGGAAGAAGACATGATACTACATTGAAACGAGTTTCATTCTTAAAAAAGAGCCATACGATCTTTAATTTACTAGAGCTTCTCCCGGAGATGCCTTTGGAGAATGGAGAGAATGGAATGGAGAATACTGGCATTATGACTTAAAATTTTAAATAAAGAAAATAAGCCATTAAATCAAATCCGTAGTCAACACTTGAACCGTCGCTAAGCAGGCTTCAATTCGTTGTTAAAATAATCTTATTATTTATGTCTTGTAAGATTTGTTTGATTCTACATACTAAATGTATTACGTATAAATTTTCTTCAAAAATAACAATGTAATGAGCAGTTTGATTTTAATGCATTTCATTCGCGTTGAGGTCACTGAATGATTGACTCGTAGTGAATGTAAGTAACACGAGCATTTTCTGTAGTGACTTTGTTATATAAAAGAAATAGTTTTATGAGATATTTAATATGATGTATCCTAATAACAGACTATCGCTGCTTCCTAATGGTTTAAATATTTCAAATCTTTAATTTAAAATCACCTCAGCCCACCATTATAAAATAGCCGATGAAGTATTTTTGGTCACAAAACCAATTACAGGCGGACAAAGCCGTGGCTTCTGCTAAGTTTATATTGTTTTAATTTATTATTTTAATCTTGAAAATAACCGGTTGCTATTTTTGGCGGTTTATATTTGCGCTGAATCTATAACATTATATAATTAAAATATTTAAATGTATTTATAGTGGAAAAAATAGTTTTAAGTTGCAATTTTATAATTAAATAGCTAATAACTCAGCGGAAGTTTACACTTAACACTCGCTGGATTGACGGTTTTTTTTTTACAAAAAATGAAATCATTGTAGTCGAGAATTCACGCCACAGCCGCGCTATTAAAATAATTCGCATTACATCGGGGTCTGTTGTTATATATTTTGATAATAATGTAAATAATTCCTGACCTTCAGAAGGTTAGGTATGTCTTGTATATTATTGGTAAAGAATCATCTTTTAATTGATTATTAATATGTCGGATTTTTTGCCACTGGTGTCGAGTAAACGGCAATAAACTTATCGCCAAGATAATTGTACATGCACGCCATACTAACAATCTTGACGCTGTCCATTTTGAATGGTGATAAGTAGCTAAGCCCTCAAGATAAATATACATTATTCAATTATTATGTGAAATTATGTACTAGGGTATGGCGATAACAGGGAAAATTTAATCGAGGTATATTTATTAACTACTGCGATAACATTTCTCAATAATATTTAAATATTTACTATCAGAGTTTTGACTGTATTAATAATTAATTTATTTTGTAACTAACTTTATTTTTCATTTTAGGAATAATGGTTCCAACTTTAAGAACGAGACACTGAAGTCTATACTTTTTTAAATCCGTGAAGAAAATAATAAAGTATGGCCGCTATAACTCCATGAATATGTTAAAGAAAGCGACTGTTTTACAAAACAAAACATTTCAGATGTCTGCCCAATCGAATATTGCGGACGAGCACGACGGCCAATTCAACCTGGACGGAATCCTAAGCGAGTTGGGCAGCTTCGGCAAATACCAGCTGTTCCTGTTGCTGCTGCTCGCCTTCCGAGACTCATTTCTTAACATGTGTAACTTCAATTACGTCTTCACTGCAGCTGAGGTTCCTTTCAGGTACAATTCATTTTAAGTCTAGACGATCGCTGTGAGATTACAGTGCTAGACGGTTACAGTGCCACTGCACTGTTACTACTGTCTGTACTTCAGAAAAGGCGTTTGGAGGTTATTTTACCCATTTCTTTTCAATGTGGGTTTGGCAGATACAGTCTTTCTCATGATATTTTATATAAGACAAATATTAAGCAGATGCACGAAGCGGTGCTTGAGGGGCGGGACGGGGCGGTGAGTGCAAATGCAATCCCTGTCAACTTCCAAAATCAATAACTTTTTATTGAAACTAAACCTTGGTTAGGACACGAGGACATCGAGAGTTGTAGCCCCGTAAGCTAAACACGCAAAGGCTAAAAAAATATTTTCTATGTAACCTTAAATAAAAATTCACTGTCATGTATGTAATACTTTTACTTGGTGGTAGGGTCTTTGCAAGTCCGTCTGGTTAGGTACCACCCAATGATCATATATTCTACCGCCAAGAAGCAAGACTTTGTACTGTTGTGTTCCGATTTGAAGGGTGAGTGAGGCGATGTAAGGAATGGTTAATGTTTCTTACAGCGCCAGTGTCTACAGGAGAATGTGACTGTTTACGATCAGATAACTCATTTGTTAATCCACCTACCAATGTCATAAAAAAAAATTAATCAAACTTTACAAAATATTTTACACATAAACGAGACGAACGCCGACCATGTTGCTTATGGGAGACCTAGGTATATGATGTTATTTCAATGACATCACTGAAATAACCGTCGATAAAATAGAAAACAAGGGAATTCGAACAATAATGCCATTAAATATTTTATTGGCTGTAATTCGATTTACAATTTACGAGCAATTATTAAGTACTTTGAATTTTAAAGATTTAAAATACACGTGTAAGAAAAATCAATTAATTTTATTATCGGTAGCTGCATGTTATCAGTTACTCCATTGGCGCAAAATAATGATTACGAGTTGTAAATACCCTGTTTGGGTAATTTAATCGCCAATAACATACTCTTTGTGATCGGTATAAATCTAATGCTATATACTAAATACCACGCCAGGCCCCAACTTAACACTTAACGAAACATCATCACAAACACGTATAACTTATTTTTATCAAAAACACAATACATATATTCAAACATAATGACAAAGAAAGAAAAAAATATACACCGGAACATTATCTGATATAGTAAAGTAAGCCTGTACATGTTCCACGGCTTTGCTTAGACGTCCTATTCGTTTTCGTTTCGTCCTTGTGAGAAGGTTTTGAAGCTTATTCTACGACACTTACAATATACACCAGGGAATTTAAACTGCATTAACAAACAACTTAAAAGTATATTTATTCGACATTAAAGAACGCCCTCTGAAAGCTTTATAATCTTAGTTCTAAGACATTATTAAGTATAAAAATTAAATAAATAGTTGTGTTGACGACTGCCACATAGTGATAATATACTGTTTATACGCATGAATATACACAAATATTCTATAAAAGCTGGTAATATACATACTATTTATACTAGAAATGCTTGCTTTCGGTTCTGTACCGTAGCGTAGTTTGGACATAGTTATAAATATATATAATATATTATATTTAATATAATATATTCGAACAGGACTCCAACAGGATCAAGAACAATAACTGTGAATACTAAGTTTATTGTAAATCATATGGTAGAGTAGTATTGTTGATTAAAAAATGCTGTATCCTAACGTTTCATATCATTGATATGATTTTATCATAATAAACTAATTAGAATTGTTTGTCTGTCACCACCGAGCAGTAATACTCAGTATTGTTGTTTTCCAGGTGGGGAGAGATTGTAACTACAGGCACAAGGGACTTAACATCTTAGATTCCAAGGTTGTTGGCGCAGTGGGAGTTAATATTTCTTGCAATGTAGCTATTTGTGTGGCGGTGATCACTTACCAGATAGCCTACGTGCCTCATCTAATCTGCGTAACTATTTGAAATTAATAAATACATTTCAGATGTCGTATACCAGAATGCGAGACATCGGTCCTGGGTTTGAACTCGTCGTGGGCAATCGCGACATCTAACGCGACGTGTCGTCGACCTGTCCTCGCCGCGCCACTGAACTTCAACACCTGCGACCCGAGGATGTTTGAGAGCAATCACACGGCCGAGTGCGATGACGTGGTTTATGAGGATTACAATAGTATTGTTGCTGAGGTATGTATCTATCTATCTTTCTATCTATTAGTTGAATTTTATAAATATCGATTAAAGGTCTATGATACGGTAATGTCATAAATAATTTTTATTTAATACAAGATTTTGTAGATGATTAAAAAAATCGTGAAGATAATTTTATATGATTAAATTAAATACGAAGTTGGTTTGGAAAGAATAAGTTCTCGATGTTCTTCATTGAGAATCGGTGGTAACTTAAGACCAGACACATATGTATTCAAATATTTTGTAAAAAAAATATTGATACGATTCGCGCGCCACCTTTCGATGATACTAAATTATTATGGACATATGTACAACGAACACCTACACGAAGTTTAATTAACTACTGCCCCATGTAGGTGAATAGTTATGCTGTGACACAGACACAGAATAAGAAATATTCATTTTTCACTGTTAATAAGTTCAGATAACATTATTATTGAATCGCTAAATAATTCAATAGTTAATCTTTCTTTACTAAAACCGTATTTAGAAATTAATTAAGTTGGACCGACGAATGAATTGAATACGACCGGAACTTGAATACCAACACTATGATACGATTGTGTGAGCGCATAATCTGTGAGTCGTATGTACATCACTATTGTTCGTGACATGTGGTTACATTTTATCACGATGTTGTAGAAGATATTCCTGTTCATTATAAATACATTTAATCAATTATGCAAAGACGGCGAATGAAAGGATGAATGCATACAATTAATCTAGACAAATAACCTCGAGTTCAACGATACAAGCTTTTATAAAATAAACCTAAATATAAATTCAGAATTATTTAGAAAATGTTGTATACATAGTGCCTATATTTACTGAAACACTCGAGTGAAAAACAATCCGTCACACATACGAATATTACAAATTTATACCCGTTTTAAAATGCGGTATTTAAAACCAACAGATAGCTGTTAGGCATAAAAAGTAACCTTGTCACGTTGTAGCGATGTGACTCACAGCTGAACATTGACGTTCCAACTTTCTTCATACCAAATTTCAACAAAGTCGGATCAGAGATGAGAGCGAATATATTACAACATTTGGCTGAACTACTTATATCTACTTCAATTTTACTTCTTCGCTTCCGATAACAACTTCTCTGTCATTGAAAACGCCATAATTTGATGACTTTATAAAAAATATCATAGATTATCCTCGATCCCAAATGCTTGACCATATCACGTCAACTCAATGTCAAAGTCGTTTATATGTCTTTACTCCTCATGTGATTGAAAAAGATCATAGGTTTGTTTTAGCTAGCATCAGCATTCGTAGCAACAAATTAATGTTATGATTTCAGTTTGACTTGGGCTGTCAACCGTGGAAGAGAACTCTCATTGGAACCGTCCACAATCTAGGACTAGTTTTTTCCTTCGTCGTCTCTGGATTTATATCAGACAGGTAAAACAATATTTTCTATTAGAACCTATATTTCAAGATTCCTGCTGTGGTAAGGAGCATCAGTAGTTTGGATAAAAGCTGCGCTCCTTGACCTGGTACATCTAATGGCCGTCAGGAATTTCAAAGGCCCGCGGAAGCCACCCTAAAATATACATTTCCTTGCTAACAACGGTCGATATTAAATGAAATAAAACTATTTGAAAACTTTTAAATCATAAGCAAATATATATTGATATTTTTATCAGTAAATCGACAAAAACAAAATTATCGCATGTAATTATGCTTCTATTCGATTTTTGTGATAACATATCGATTCTAAAGATCTTTTATCGTAGTCTATTAAACAGAAAAAATACCACCAAGAGCGCTAATGATGCTTATTGGATTTAGATACGGCAGGAAAGTGATAATAGTTGGTACGCCACTTATGGTCGGCATTGCGGGTCTCCTCAAGTCTTTTGCCTTTGATTACTGGACCCTGCTCGTGTTAGAGTTCTTAGAAACCGCGCTGGGATATGGCAACGCTTCGATGGTTTTATGTGAGTTTGTTGTGTCTATTTTTTTTGGCAAAGAGTTCAGGGTTTCTTTTTTCGAAAAATGTAATTATCAAGTTACTTTAGTGTGGGTTGGTTACATAACCTTATTAGAATTTTTTCCTTCTCATCCAATTACAAGAAAAAGAGAATAATTTAAAAACACAAATTAATCTCTATGAAATTAAAATCCACCTGTTTTGTCTACTGCTGCATCAGGCCTCGGAACCTTAAACTAGTCATAATATTTGAATACCACTAAATAATATTGAAATACATTTGTAGAATAAAGATTTCGTTTTACATTATTTTAAAATATAATTATAATCTTTCAGCCCTAGAGTCAGTAAGTCAAAAAAGCAGGGTAGCGTTTTCTTGCATATCTGACATTTTATCGAGTCTGGGTGGAGCGTTCTTTGGACTCATCGCGTGGAAAATTCCTTACTGGAGACATATGATGCGCGCCATTTATGCGCCACTTTTAATTGTGGTAATGTATACACATTACATATTAATTTGATTAATATAACGCTAAAACGCAATATAAATGACATACATTTTCATTGTTTGATTCGATACTTTCAGGTGTTCTACATATTTCTCGTCGACGAAGGAGTTAGATGGCTTTTAGCTCATAACAGAAAGGATGAAGCAGTCCGCGTACTCAATAAAGTAGCGAAAATTAATAATATCACACTTTCCAATAAAGCTAAGGAAATGCTAACAAAGATAACGGAAGAGAGAAATAAAGCAGACGAGGTAGGAGTTACTGATTCTTAACTTTGTATTTATAGAAGCACGTGTTGTACCCTTTATCTTGCGTGGCTTCTTACGACTACCAATACACCTACTGAATTTTATTTATTAATCAGACGACTTAATAACTTATTGATTTTAGGTTGGTCAGTCAGCTCCAGTAGAAAGGCCCAAAATGTCATCAGTCCTCCGATCAAAAACTATACTCGTCCGAATGGCAATCATAGCAGCTTGCTTGTTTTGGTGTATGTTCGTATATAGTGGTGCCATGATCAACTCCACCAGCATTTCAGGCAGCAAATACCTCAACTTTTCTGCCATGATGCTAGTGTCAGTACCACCGAGAATTATTACAGCTTTGACATTAACAAAATTTGGTAGAAAAACGCCTATTTGTGTTGCGTATTGTTTGTGTTCACTGTTCTTTATGGCGTCCGCTTTTGTACCTAAATGTGAGTATTTTTTGTTGTATTCATTCAATGCTGCGTCTCTTATGTTATTCGATTATGAATAATAATTAAATGATATAAGTCAACGATGATTTTGCTAACTCGTCGGTCGTGTCCAACTGCCAACGCAAAGGGTTGTGAGAGTAAGTAATACGTCACGTATTGGCCCGTACTAGACAGATAGTAGATATCATCGTCAAATGATTTATTTAAATGTTTCTGTTTTGCAAAGTGCAATTTTTATGAAATATTTGTTAATTCAAACTTAATTTATTTTTCAACAGCTATCTGGTGGGCTTCTGTAATTTTCTACATGGCGGGTAAGATGTGCAGCAGTTATGGCATCTTCTCAGTACAAGTGGTGGCGATGGAGTTATTTCCAACTACGTCCCGTAACTCTCTGACCAATATCGCCACCACCGTCGGCCGGCTCGGCTCTGTGCTAGCTCCACAGACACCTTTGCTAGTAAGTACTCTTTTCAACGTTTTTTATTTATTACATAACTCAAATTATGTTTAATATTGTTTATTATGTTCCGTACATCTTACTCCATAACATTACTATCTAGTTTATGTTACACATTGTATATTGTATACAGTTCAACTGTTTGGCAAAAAGGAAAAAATAGTTACTAAGTTAATAATTGGTTTGCCTAGGACCAGTTTATGCCCGGTCTGCCCAGCGTAGTGTTTTCTTTGGCAGCGCTGGGTCCGGCGCTGCTGGCTCTTCTTCTCCCGGACACGAGTCGCATGGCGCTACCTGACAGGATCTGTGATGCTGAGCGCATTGACGCCACGAATGACTCCAATACTAATATTAGCAATGCATGAAAGCGACTTAACCTACGTGTAGTGAGTTTCAATCCGCCTATATTAAGAGAAAGACTGTGAGTTATTGACTACAAAGATCTGTATATAGTACAATGTTATTTTGCTTAACCATAATAACAATAAGTATTTATTTAATCTAATGATTTTATTTATTAAAATAGTGTTATCGTTTTTAGTGTCGTAATTAAAAGTATTTATTTATAAATAATATATTTATATAAATTATATCAATGTATATAACAATTTCCCAGGAGGCACTTCAGTGAGATAAAAAGTATTATATAATTTATAAACAATAGTTACAAAAATGAGCGTGAAGAATAGATTCGGTAACAAATTAGCTTTATGCGTAACACGGTAGAGACTAATCAAAATTATTAAATTACATTAATAAAGTTTGATTTTTAAATACTAAATTTTTAATTTTATTTACATCGTCATTATTAATTATGAAGTGACACAATTGATTGGATTATAACGACACATCCAAAAAGATGGTATGTAGTATCAAATTTATATATTTACGTAATATTAAGATATGAACATACATCCGGACCAACTGTACAAATTTAAAACAATATTTCCTTAGTCGATATTAAAAACGCTTCTAAGATAGACAAGACAAGAAAACACGACAATGCTTCATGGGTAATCAAATAAATTACTCTCGTATTAATTACATCGAAGCCTATTAAGTACACAAACAGAAAGCTACTGTTCAAATCAATGCAGCATGAAATAGTGCCAAGAATGCTAGCAGTATTTCCCAGGTGAAAAATCAATCAGGGCTGTGTAAGCTCGTCTAAGTTGCTACCACCCGTAAACAATAATACTTAAGTATTGTTGTGTCCCGATTTAAAGGGTGAGTAAACCAGTTACTTCAAGCAAAGGAGTAATAATATCTTAATTCCCAAGGTTGGTTGCAATGATGATCTAAGGAACTGTTAATATTGTTTTCTTCGTTATTTGATTTCCCCAACATGAGATGGAGTCGATGTGTCGTCCGATAAGTAGCGTGCGATACTAGGAACCGGCTAACTTAGATGATTCAGAGAACAAGTCAGTACATCGCGATGACTAAATCCAAGTAGTTCTCCTTCCGTTCGTAATCTTTCTGTATGATATAAGAGAAGCGCCATTGCTACATGAAAACTTAGAGACAGCCTTGTCTCTATCACATATTGGCCAGAATCGTGCATTTGATAACTGGTTCATTTTAAACAACTCACAATAAACTTTATTCGAGTAGGCCCTAACAAATCATTTTGAAATCCGTTCAACAAAATGAATACCTAAATAAAATTTTAAACTACCACTGTTTCGAATTCCACCGAGAAGAACCGAAGAAAAAGTCAAAAGTTATACTCATCATAATAGTCGCGTTTATTTTAAATATTTTACTAAATTTACATTAAAATCTTAATAGGATCAATAAAAAAAATGATAAGGTACATAGTTTATTAATGAGATATTATTCTAAGAAAGATCATTTAAATTAAAATTATGGCGGGTGGATCATCTTGTGTTCTGTGTTTTCGACTCCGGTCTACCGAGTGCCTCTGCCTCTGCTAGGGTATTGGGCATTTTGGTGCCAAGCGTTTCAGGTTGCGTCAGCACCAGAAGACCGGACAGAATACCCATAACTCCGAATAAAATCGACGGGATGCCGTGCCAGTAATCCATCTGCAAATAAACTCAATGATAAAAAACGATAAAATTTAATTTATGCCTAATTAATTATTTTTAATTAACTCTTTGATATGATAATAAATTTACATTAATCTCTTTCATGATTATAAGCTTAATTTTTAATACAATAAATAAAATGTTTTTAATACTATTCGATTTTAAAAAGACTTACAAGAACAGGAGTGAGCGGCGCTGTTATTGACCCAACTCTGCCGATCATAGATGAGAATGCGAGCAGACTGTGACGGAACTCCGTGGGGTAAAGTTCAGACGTGTAAAGATATACTGACGTCATCACAGTCGATATGCCGAACTTGCCCAGCAAAAATATAACCAAACGTAAAGCGTAGTAATCTAAAAATATTTGCGTGACATTTAAAAAAATTCACACTTTTTTGCCAATGTTTGTTTGTGATTTAAAAAAAAATATCTACGAAGACTTTGGTACTCACCGGAAGGAATAAACACAAAAGCAATGTTGCACGCTGAGCTGAAGAAGTACCCAACTGACAAAGTTGCTTTTCTGCCAATTCTGTCCAGGATCAAAACAGCGGTGTAAAATCCAGGAATTTCAATGGCGCACGTCAGTATATAGTTTAAGTACATAGTATCAGATAGGCTGGTGGAGTTGATGGATAGTCCGTAGTAGACGAATGTGGTAGTGATCCACCAAATGGGCGTAGTACACACTCGTCTTAGCAGAATTGGGGAACGGATTATACTTTTGATGAGATTTGGTTTTCCTTCCTGTATTGAAGAAATAATATTAAACTTTGTTTTAATTCATTACTTTAAATAAAATTAAGTTCCCATTTCCTGATTTAAAACGTATTCCTTGAGGAAGTATGTGTAATTAATACCTGACAAAAGATGTTTAATAAATTCATATAAATGCGAAAACAATAACAGTTACTTAGATTGTATGTAAACTCACTTCAGTAATCCCTTCAGGACTAGCTGCTTGGGGCGGATTCATTAATGCCTCCATCGATTTCTCGCTTATTTCCTTTTTATTAACTCTGGCAACATTTTCTAAAACCACTCTAGCTTCTTCAAACCTCTGCTTTGAAAGGAGCCACCTTACACTCTCGCTGAGAATCCAGTAGTAACTTATTATCAGGAAACAAGGAATGTGTAAGGCTAAGATCATGTATCGCCAAGGTTGGATCAGCCAGGCCACACTACCTAGTAGCACTTGGCCCACCGCAAACATTGATGTCGAAGTAGCACTTGCTAGTACACGATATTTTGGACCGACCAGTTCAGCAGCTAAAATATACAAATTTACGTTTACAGTCGTTACATTTATGTTAACATATTTAATTATTTATTATATCTCGTTACAATATGAAACTCGTACCGAATATATAAGCAGAACTGAAAGTTCCAGCTCCTAGGGTTGTTTGTACAATTTGTAAAATCATATACATTGTATAATTAACGGAAAATGCTCGAATAACTCCGAATGTAGCCAGGTTAAATACGCTTATGACAAGAGCAACTCTCCGGCCAAAACGATCTGAGACGTAGCCAGTGATTGGCAACACCAATAGTGTTCCGACACTGTTTAATGTTCCTGCCAATGCTCGGAGCCAGTCTTGGCACCCTAAATCGAACTGTAACGACAAAATAAATGTTAAAATGAGAATAATTGCTTAACAACGTGTATCTTAGAAATTATTGGTTACGTACATCGTACACAACAGAATTGTCTCTTGCATAAACAAAACCATCGCAGCTCACTGTAGAGGTTTGATTGAAGAGATTAGCAGGACAATTGTCTAAGGTGCCGTTAGAACTTAGACTGTGAGGAGTGAATCTTTGGCAGCTGTCAAATCCTGTACTTGTTTCCGGAACTGCATTTAAAATCCATTCAGGCTCAAAATCTTCTAAATTGCTTTTTTCACCACACTCTGGTATCTGACATCTGCGAAACTTATTATTAAATATTTTGTACAATATAACATAAATAGAGTTGATTATATCGGAATCATAAATTAAAAAATAAAATAAAATATTATTGACACAATTGGAAGATTTCTTAAAAAGAATCTCGTAAGATTAAAAGCTACACTTCATAAAAAACTAGCAAGTAAATTTCGTAACTTCTTAACTAAACAATTCCAATGTCCTAATTGTATTTTTTTGACATTTTTGGAAATAAATATTACCTGTGGGGAATTGCAGCTGCTGAAAAAATGAATTCACTCATAAATGCCGACATGATAATTGGTACTGCGACCAGTAGCATGTTCCTGAGCTGAAATCGGCCGAACTGTCCCAGTTCATTAGTGAGCACATCATCTAAATCGACTGGTTTTTCAACCACATTTGCTTCTATTCCATTCGTTATACTTTCCTTCCTATCCTCCACGAAATTGTTGCCCTTTTGTATGTCCGCCATTTTAAGAATCAATCGATTTACTCTCAACTTTCGGACTTGTTTGGAGGACTGTCCGTCCCGGACTAGTGACAGTATGTCCTTAAATGTTTTTGAAAGAAATCGATGTATGTATTTTTATCGAAACACTTGATAAAAATAATTAGTAACGACTGATCGACTAATCATAAGTCAAAGTTTTGGACTACGTAGATTGATTAAACAGTAGATAAACGACTGACTGACACTAATATATAAGTAGTATTAAGGACATCTTCACATGTCACAAAATACTGTCGTACAACTGAATTAAAATGAAGGAGTCTCTTCCGCGTATTATAATTATCTTATGAGATGTGCTATTTTATTATTCATCAATTTGCAGAAGATTTATGCTCCGATAAGAAATAACATTAAATATTATATAAATACGTCGTACACGTTCCAACAGAAAATCATTTTTAACCTAAATAATACGGGAAGATTGTCTCTGTCGCATAATTAAAAATGTCATGAAAATATTTAAAAAAGTAATAATTTTACTATTCTGACGGTTCGTTTTGAATCGTAAATGTTTTTATTATTATAACTTAGACATGTTCCGGTATCATTTACGATATTTATGCCGGTGAGGAAAAAAATATTAACGATATCGCTTGACCTTGCCAATCTTTCGATAAAAGAAACCCGATTTAAAAAAAAATTAAACAAGAAGTACATCAGTAAGCTACTTGAACTATCTGAACAATAAAAGACAACAATTTAAAGTTGTGTCGAGAATCTCAAGTTATTTTGATCTTCATCATCATTCAGGTCATCATTGTTATTAGTCTTTGTAATTAATTTGTTTAACCTTAAACTAAATGGCCAAATTTGCTGATGACACTCTTTTCCATTGGAAATTATTGAGGCGTGTTTTTCACATAGATGGCCGAAATCTTTCGTGCCGAAATATATCGCATTCCTCGACAAACAACGTCAGTAAAATGGAAAATGATTAGTGAATATTATGTAAGACAGGTTTTTACAATAACTAATATATCGTACTTAAAAATATCTGAATACATCAAAACTAAATATATAATATTTTTTACGCATACAATATGTTCGAGCTAAACAAATACACTGTTAGCAAAGTACACGTCGACTTCATATAAAGCAGGTGTTCGTTCACAATACTCAGTGTAAGAATAATGCTTAAAGAAATTTCGTAGATCCAGGTGATCTTAGTGAAATTAACTGGTCCTTTGAGAGCAGTCTGATTTTCCAAGCGCTTCTGCCTCAGCCAGGGTGTCTGGCATCTTAGTGCCTAATGTTTCAGGCTGTGTGAGCACTAGAATGCCCGAGAGTATCCCCATTCCTCCAAACATCAAAGACGGTATACCGTGCCAGTATTCCATCTGCGAAGCAATATAAACAGAAAAAACTATTTAAAAATATATATATTAATTTTTAATCTGAAATTAAAAACTTGAAGTATTTTTAAACGACAATTAACATATATATTTTTTTACTATATATATTTTGGCGGATAAGCAAATGGGCCACCTGATGTAAGTCGTCACCGACATCATCGCCCGTAGACAACGGCGCTTTAAGAAATATTAACCATTCCTCACATCGCCAATGCGCCACCAACCTTGGGAACTAAGATGTCATGTCCCTCGTGCCTATAGTTACAGTGACTCACTCACCCTTCAAACCGGAACTCAACAATACTAAGTACTGCTGTTTGGTGGTAGAGTATCTGATTAATGGGTGGTACCTACCCAGAAGGGCTTGCACAAAGTCTTACCACCAAGATTTTTTTATATGAAATAATGTTTAAACAAAAGAGACTTACCACTCTTTTCGAAATTTCCCAGTCTACACTTACATTATAAAAAAGGCACACCAAAAATAACTTGTTATAAAATAATTACCATCTAATCAGTTTTTTTATGCTATGTCGGTATTAGCCAAGCCAAAGCTATTTAAATATGTACATATACCGCTTCCGGAATTCCGAAACTCCAGAACCGGAAGTCAGTTTTAGTCCGCATTCGGTTTTTTTTTTAAATTTTTTTGGCTAGTTTATATTTTGCACCTTTATTATTTTGTGATTAAAATAATATTTAATTATTAATGATAAATATACCCAATGAAAAAAAGATTAAAGACTTAAAATTGAATGTTTTCATATCTTTATAGATAAAATATTTTTACATACATAAAATCGTACATACCTACATATCAGATTGTCAAAATTAATTTATACAACTATAAAATATTTACTCAACAATTATAGAAATTACTTCGCTCTAATAGATGCGTCCGGTGGTAACCGCAACGCTAAAAAAGAGATGCTTCCCTTGTATGGGCGTTACCTCGGAAACTACCTGACTGAGTTTTATGATCACTAATGTAATGTATACCCACGAGGAATTGTCAGTGATAGCCTGGAAATAGGCAGCGAACACCTTTGAAAGCACTTCCAACCGTTAATCCTGCGCTTATCTTCGGTCGTCTTACGCTACGCAATAGAGAAAGGACGAGAGAGCACGAGCAGGTCAGGCTACTCTCTTTGAGAGAATTGAATGTTAGAGACTAATAATAAATTGAGTGGAAATAAATAATTATATGAAAATGATAATTGTGTTAATCGATTAATGAAGTAATTTCCAAAAAGATATGATTGAAATTAAAAGTATTAAATGATTGTTTTCGTATAACATGTTTCGATAAGCGCAAATTATGTATGAAATTAATTATCGAACTCAACTTTAAAGGAATATATTTATATATATATATATATATATGTAATGTGGTCAGACCAAATTATCTTTTTAAGTAGCTTATCTGTACTCATTAGCTATTTTACCGCCAAACAGCAATCGTTTTGCATCTCTGAAGGTTGATGGCGCACTGGCGATGTAAGAAACCTTTTTGCCTGCAGTAAATAATACTAAGTATATTTGTTTGGTGGTTGGATGAGTGAGTGGCAACTAATCAGACGGGCTTGCACAAAGTACAATCAAGTATGGTCTAGTTCCAAAACTAAAATTTGATAAGAATGGAACTGATATCGGCCAGAGGTTAAAACACGAGCACGTTAACTGAAAGACGCGGGTTTGATTGAAGATAACATTGGGATATATATATATATATACTTGTATGCCTCAATAGTCATCGGTTAAGAAAAACATCTAGACATTGCCATATTTATGTTCACCAGACCACAGTGAAGCAGTGTGATAGATTAAGTTCTGTATATTTAAGAAGATTGACCGATGGAATACTTTAAAATAATTAATACTTACAAGTACTGGAGTAAGAGGTGCCGTAATAGATCCGATACGACCGATCATGGAGGAAAAGGCGAGAAGGCTGTGACGAAACTCAGTCGGATATAGTTCTGACGTATACAAGTATAATGACGTCATCACCATTGAAATGCCGAATTTCCCTAGCAGGTAAATTACAAGTCGGAGAACTGATAACTCTGAAAAAAAAATAAGCAGTTATATAAAGTTATAAATATTCAACAGTTATTTATATTTCAAGTGAATATATAATAAATTAATAGGAAAACTTACCATTGGGAATGAAGACAAAGACAATGTTACACAAAGCACTAAATAAAAACCCGGACGATAGAGTGGCTCTTCTGCCAACTCTATCGAGGACTAGGACTGCGGTGAAGAAACCAGGAATTTCAATGGCACAAGTCAAAATGTAATTCAAATATATTGTGTCGGAGAGACTCGTTGAATCAATCGACAGTCCGTAGTATACAAATACAGTTGTGATCCACCAGACGGGCGTGGTGCACACGCGTCTGAGCAACACCGGAGAGCGTATGATTTTTGTCATTAGGTTTCCATTCCCTTCCTAAAAATATCACAAAATTATTAATCAATCGAGGAAGTGTCCTTAGTTCAAGAGATGAGTTTAAGATATTTCTATGTTATTATCAAAGGTTAAATGGAAACGCTCTAAGCATGTTCATTAATACAGGGAGTAGAGGAGTTTAACCCCCGACGCAAAAAGCGAGGGATTATAAGTTTAACGTGTCTCTGTGTATCTGTGTATCTGTCTGTGGTGTCGCAGCTCCCAAACGGATGAATCGATTTTCGTTTAGTGTTTTTTTGTGTCATAGATAATTTTATCTCGAGTGTTCTTAGCTATGTTTCATGAAAATCTGTTCAGCCGTTTGAAGATCATCAGCTCTTTAATAGTTGATGAGGGTATCTGACTATCTTCCATATGTCCTATCTATTCGAAATTTGGTACCGTATTACTTCAAAGATATTGAAATATCATGGTAATTTAACCATGACTTGAAATATGACATGTTAGGGTAAGGTATAGTTTTCGAAGGTTGGTAATTAAATGGGATCAATTAGGCTCAATTACCACTATATTTATACCTACGGTACCTAGTACCTAAGTTACTAACTCAACTAACTGATCACTATAAATACCTCACTAATTTTTTATAATTACTTTAAAAAGGACAAAATTAAAACACACAAAACATTAACTCTAAAAACTAACAAATAATATTTTAAACCTATTATAATTATTTTCGTCAAATATATTGATTTTCCAAGCTTCATCGATGCGTCGGGGGACCGCTAACAGTTTTAATTTTTTTTATCTTTACTTTCATTTATCTTGTTTTTCTGCATCAAACATGAAAATCACGTTGCCGAATTTCACGCCAGTAAAGCTCCCAATTTGCATGATATTTCAACACCTTGAACCATCATCGTCAAATTTCAATAAGTTTACAGAAAACCAAAATGAATTATAAGCCTGTCTTTCTCATGAATAACTAGACAAAGATTCAAATCCAAAGATCAATGGAAGGACCTTTTCGAAAATGAAATCCGTTCGGTAGTTTTTGAGTTTATTGCTTTAGGACAGGGGCTGATTTGCATATATGTTAACTTTTCTGAAAACATTTGAGGTCAACGAATACCTTAAAGATTATTTTGATATATCTGATTTATATTTCCCCCTTTGCAGATGAAATGAATTCTCACGTATAGTCGCGACAGAATAATAATAATAATGTATAAAATACGTTAAATATTTTTATCTCAAGGAATTTATTAATCGATAGGGGTAATCTTCACACAATAGATTAATTTGATAAATTAGAGATTTGGAAAAAGCCTTGATTTATAAAATATTATTCATGTCACAAGAAATTATACGAGTTCATAGTAATATTTTTTGTGTTAGATTTGCCATTTTACTCAGACATGATGCCTCAGCAAGAAAGAATGTTAATATTATTTTCTTCTTTGGTACTTTGTTAAGTATTTATAATGCGCTCTTCACTAATGTTGCAAACGGACTGACCGATGGTAAGTGGTCACCACTACCTATAAAAGTTAGTAAAATACTATAACAATTTCTCATATCACCAATGCGCGACCAACCTTGGGATCCAAGATGTTACAATCATAGTGCCGGTCGCTACCGGTTAATTAGTATCTGATTAGATAACAGGGTTTCATAAAACCCTTCTGACAAACCTTGGAAGTAGCTATAATATCGGTATCACAAGGTATGTGAACAATTGAAATAGATAGGTATATATCACCTTCAGAAGAGGCTTCGAATCCTTTGAACTATTTATGAGCGCTTCCAAAGACTTATCACTTATTTGCGTCTTATTCAGCTTAGCTACTGTTTTCAACACTTTTGTCGCTTCAGCGTATTTTCGTTTCGACAGTAACCAACGAACACTCTCTGGTAGAATAGCATAGTAACATATCACCAAGAATCCAGGGATATGAAGAGTCATTATCATGTAACGCCAAGGTTGAACCAGCCAGGCTACTGCGCCCAGTACCACTTGCCCTGTTGCGAAGATTGAGGATAGAGTCGCACTTGTAACCACACGGTACTTCGGACCGACGAGTTCAGCAGCTACAACATACAACAAATAAAGTTAAGGTCAAAAATATATCTGACAACATATTTGATAAGTGTTGTATGTTATTTATAAAATAATGAATTCTAAAACTAAAAAGATTTAAACAAAATAGTTGTTTCAAATATACTTTGTTTCATTTTTATTATCGTTTTAACGAATAAGTTTTAAATATTTTTATTACATAAATTGAAATAAGGGGATTAGCATCCCCTTGATATATCAAAATGTGAAGTATCAAATATTCGAACCAAAAATATAAGCAGAACTGAATGTGCCGGCGCCGAGCGTAGTTTGTACGATTTGAAGCGCCATATACATCGTGTAGTTGACGGAGAAAGCCCGAATTAACCCAATAAGACTTAAATTAAAGACATTGACGACGAGTGCAAATCTACGTCCGAAGCGATCCGAAATATAGCCAGTGATCGGCATCGCCAACAAAATGCCCACGCTGTTCAGAGTCCCAGCTAAAGCTCTCAGCCAATCCTGACATCCGAGATCAAACTGAAATAAATAATATGAAATTGCGATAAAAATGTATCAGGAGTTTGAACGTAAATTAGTTAATTAAAAGCTAGTTATTGGTCATAATTTCTTGAGGATCATTGTATATTATACGCAGTATCTCTAAGCTTTCAAATTTATTAAGTATTAATGAGTATTTCGTATATTAATATATATATGGAACTTTCAAAATTAATAGATTATTTACTCAGTAAGTACTTAGCAATTGTTAAAAAATACTATGTATAGAAATAAAAATAGTACGATGCAAACCAGATGAGTCAATAAATTGCTAATATCTTTACGTTGGCGCCGAGTACCAACCGAGATTAAGTGTTTAAATACGGTTTAGTTACAGTATACAGTATTCTTTATGCTACAAGCTATTGAGACTTACATCGTAGACCACGGAATTGTCTTTCGAGTACACGTACCCGTCGCAATCTATGGTTTTCGTTTGATTAAACAAACTCGCCGGACAAGATTCGAGAGATCCTTTGGTATCGAGATTCAATAGAACATATCTTTCACAACTTGAAAACCCCGAGCTAGTCTGCGGCAGCACGTTTAATATCCATTCGGGATTATACTTTTGTGATTTATCTTGTTCATTGCATTCTGGGATTCGACATCTAAAATATTATTACCATAAAACACAGAATTATATTCTATTTTACGATCATGTTATACTGTAATACTATTCTTAATAAAACCTTTACCTATTTAAATTTTAATGAGGGGGTGATGAGTTAAACAATTTCAGAAACTAATCAAATTGGCTGCGTTTTTCTTTCTAATGTTATACAAATTATGACTAACACGGAGAAATAAATATTGTACCAAACGCATGCTGAACAAGACTTTTAAGTACGGCCTGTTTTAATTTGGCGTTACTGACAACATAAAATTAATCATAATTATAAATATAAATGGTTTAAATATTACCTGTGTGGTATTGCGGCCGCAGAAAATATGTATTCACTCATGAATGCGGACATCATAATGGGTATTGTGACCAGCAGAATATTCCTCATTTGGAAGCACCCGAATTGTCCCAGTTCATTGACCAACACATCGTCGAGATCCAAATGTTTACCATTAACGATTTCATCTGGTTCTTTGTCCAGAATTTCCTGTCCTGGCGTTTCAGATTCTGAGCTTTTGCGCATTTTACTTATGAATCAACAATTGCTGATCAAACACTGCGATCCGTGAAGCAACTCTTAAACGAATGATTTAAACGCTTATATTCAGGTCAATCATTGCTTGTTAGGAATGACATAATATATTATTTACGTCCATCAATTGTCAATGAATTGATAATTAACAGTTTAATTAATCTGTACAGTTGTTCTCGTGTAAATGAGTCGACGACACATGTAAGATCGACTTCGTAACGAGGTACTAATATGCTTTAAACCTAAATATAAATGTTATTTAAATATTTCATGTGAAAACACAACTTAATTATTTATTTTTGCTCGTACTCAAGATATCGATTAAGAGCCAAAGATGGCCGTGTGGATCTTTCACTTTTTCCAGCCAGTTTCCGACTGTTTTGCAAACGATTTAAATTTAGAAACAATAATACCTCCTAAAGTATTCATTCAAATGTTGTAGTGTCAGACTGTCTATAATATAAGTCCAAGTCGAAGGGAACTAACAAACTCTAAATTAGCTTCCATAATTAATTGAAAAAATAGCTTCACAAACAAATATATATTATGAGTTTTACTCAACCGATGCTAAGGCGGTCTATTTCCGTAGGTTTTTATAAGTCTTACGATTTTTTTTTTGGCAAAACACTCATAGTGGCAAATCACTGTGTACAAATTATATCGCTTTTTCTATCAGTGAAAAACGTATCTAAATCATCGATCAGTTCAGTCTAGAAGAGGAAAGCGGATTCTAGACAGATACAGAAAACGATTTTATTTATACTAATTATAAAGATAATTTGGTAATAAAACATTTGGCAACGTTAAAAACCCACACGAATACCTTGCCCCAGAAAAGGTTTATTTAATTTTTATGGATTTTTTTAAAATCATCATCAAATTCATCAAATTAATTATCTTCTCTTGTCTACAATAACTACATACAATGATTCTATCAAAATGCTCGATTAAACAATATTTTGTATTTATTCAGACTGAGTACTTTCGAACTGATATTATATATTAGTATATTATAAATTCGAAAGTACTCAGCCTGTCTCTTTTTTTTATGATACAGGATGGCGGACGAGGAAATGGACCACCTGATGATGTACGTGGTCACCACCGCTCATAGACAATGGCGCTGTAAGGAATATTAACTATTCCTTTCATCGCGCCACCTTTTCATCTTGGGAGAATAATTGGCCCATCGGATTGGTCTGGCAGCTTACAACGGGTCTTGAAATAGTACCATAATTAATATATGTAAAATGCAGGATTGCTACTATAACGTAGTTTGCCTCATTTTTAAACAATTTTACAAGGTCTGGCGGCAGTAATGGCACACGGAAATGGTCTGGCAATAGTAAATATCAATTTTTGATAATATACTTAAAAACATATTTCAATATGAGCCTTTCTACTTTCACGTAGATGAGTAAGGCTTTAACACACCTTTAGTTCGCGCTACCTGTGAAAGGGCCCCGCTTTCGAGATAGTAAGTAGACCAGAAATCCTCAAAATCTCAGCTGTTCTAAAATGACGTAGGTCTGGGGGCTCTTGGATCTTGGACTATTAGGAACTAAGACCTTATGTCCTTTGTGATGAGTCTGTATGGCTGTCCGCTTCTCTTTCACAGCTAAAACACTGAACCGAATTTAATTTAATTCTGTTTGATGTAAGGCTTGAGTTGCAAGGAAGGAAACAGGCCACTTTATATGCCTAACAAATAGTAAATTATATATATTATTAGGTAAATATATTGTGACGCAACTATAAGTATTTCAACGCTGTTCAATTCATTCCGAATGGGGTTTAGGGTTTTAAGATTATAAATAAACCGGATATTTCTATATTTTAAAACAAAAATATCTTTATCATGACCCTGGTGTTATGTCCTGTAAGACATAATATTATATAACAACCCAATAATACTAATCGAGCAGTGGTAATATCTAGTTGTCTAGCTTCTGGTGCACGGTTGAATACCATTTCTAAAAAGTAGTTTTATAATCGATCGCGTTGGTCACATAATATACAATCAAAGTAACAAATTATAATTATAATCTAGCTTTTATTAAAATACACTAACTCGTAAAACAACATACATATATGTACATACAAATTCAATTTAATAAATAATAGAAAACACATTGTTTTAATAAGAGATACTGTAGCACAATTATAGTAAACAATAATCACGACATACTCGATAAACTAGTGGGTACAGTCCTCTTAGGTAGGCTACAGAATAACCTGCAATAAAGAGATACGGCATCGCATTCGTGGCCGTGTCCTTGGGATGAAATAAAATTGTGTTTTTATATTAGGATAATTTGTTTGAAATTTGAAACTCCGTGTAACTACCACAAGATTAATAATTAGATTGAAATTAAAAACAGATAAGTATTTAACAATTTGAATCAAACATAACGCGCATGAAATATTTCTTAAGATAAAAACATAGATCCGTAGAACGTAACAATCATCTCGACTGTTCAAGTTTGGAGTCATTCCTTCCCAGTGCCTCGGCTTCCGCTAGGGTATCTGGCATTTTAGTACCCGTAGTTTCGGGCTGTGTGAGCACTAGCAGACCAGCGATTATACCCATACCGCCAAAAAGTATCGAGGGGATACCGTGCCAGTAATTCATCTGAAAAAAAAATGTGATTGCTAGATACACTTATTTTCGGAATATATTGGCTATATCTCTGTTTGGTTTCTAATATGAGTTCTATGCATCTTCTCAGACACCTCAGCCTCATTCGGCACATACGCCGTTATTAATAATTATTATTATTGTCTATCATTGAAAATACATCTCGTAAGTATATTGTATATACGTGAATTTTTCGGTTTTAAGCCTTTATGATCATTAGATTGATTTCAGTCAGTGACCGCGGGGAATAAAAGTTACATGTAATTACGCTGAAAGTTAACATAATCGAAGATGATTATTACGGTTGAAACCCGATAAAATTAAATGAACGTCAATCTACAAGAAGGACAATAAACGAGCCGAAAATGAATGCCAGTAAATACTTACAAGTACTGGAGTAAGTGGCGCCGTAATGGATCCAATTCTACCAATCATAGATGAGAAAGCGAGTAAGCTGTGGCGAAACTCCGTCGGATACAGTTCTGAAGTGTACAGGTATAATGACGTCATCACTACCGAAATTCCAAACTTGCCCAGCATGAAAATTATCAATCGCACTACGTATAGATCTGAAAACAAAAACACAGCGCCACAGTAAAAAAATAACGATAAAATTAGAATATAAGTAGCACAAAATATAATCACAATAAAAAAGTCTAAGGACTGATAAATGTTAATCAGAATATATTTTTGAATCGCCACACATCACGAGGACTCTGAATGTAAATTCTATAGAGAAGGCATTCAGCAGTCACTTTTTCTCATTGATTAACTTACGCATACTATGTATTTAAAACGTATGAGTTTATATTTCTTGATTATCCTGTGCGATAATCAAGAAATATAAACTCCATGCTTCCTTATCACATGTTTAATCTTCTACAGAGTAATATTAAATAAATACTTCTAAGTTATTTATCTTGTAATCAAACGTACAAATGTATAACTAGTCGAAGATTGTATATTGAAACAATTAACATATATATATATATATATATATATAAATTTACATTTACACTAAATTATTAAGTATTTAAGAATGATATAATATACTAACCGTTTGAGATGAAGATAAAAACTATATTGCACAAGGCACTAAAAAAGAAACCACAGGAAAGCGTGGCCTTTCTACCAATTATATTTACTATAAAAACTGACGCGAAATTGCCTGGAATTTCAACAGCACAAGTCAAAATGTAATTCAAGTGAATTGTATCAGAGAGACCAGTCGAGTTGATGGACAGTCCGTAGTAGACAAAGGTAGAGGTAATCCACCAGATTGGAATAGTGCAGACTCGTCTAAGTAGAGTTGGCGACCGTACTATACTCCGAACCAATCCTGGTTTATTAGCCTACAACAACCAACATTGTGAAAGTAAGAATATACAATATAAATATAATACAAGCGATGATTAGTAATAATATTTGCCTAATAACCGATTTCACAACTAAAAATGTACTTACGTCTGAAGCTTGGACGGATGTGTCTGACGTATTCATTAAAGCTTCTAAACTTTTTTGACTAATATGTTTATTGTTCACTTTTGCTACAGTCTCCAATACTTCCCTGGCTTCGGTGAACTTCTTCTTTGCTAGGAGCCACCTGACACTTTCAGACAAAATCCAGTAGTAGCTTATAACAAGAAAGCAAGGGATGTGAAGAGCCATGATCATGTACCGCCAGGGATGAATGAGCCAAGCCACCGAGCCGAGTACTACTTGTCCGACGGCGAACATAGATGCAGCTGCAGAACTTGTTATTACACGATACTTCGGTCCGACAAGTTCAGCAGCTAAAATAAATCAAAAACATAAGCATAACATATTGAAAAAAAAATGCTTTTTAAATTTTAGTGTAATAAAACTTTTACCGAAAATATAGGCAGAACTAAATGTCCCCGCTCCGAGTGTAGTTTGTAAGATTTGTAGAACTACGTACATGATGTAATTGACGGAAAAGGCGCGGATGAGACCGATAAGACCCAAGTTAAAGACGCTAATTATCAGAGCCCGCTTGCGACCGAAACGATCGGAAATGTAACCAGTGATCGGTAGCACTAGTAATGTTCCTACGCTGTTAAGAGTACCAGGTAACGCACGGAGCCAGTCCTGACATCCGAGATCAAACTGAAAGACAATTTTGTATTTTATTTTTTATTTAACGGACCAAAATAAAAAGAATCATATTCTTAGAACATCGAAAGTACTCAATTATTTTTTGTAAATAAAACACTCACATCATAAACAATCGTGTTGTCCCTCGCATACACGTAACCATCACACTCAACAGTTTCCAAGTTGTTGAAGAGATCAGCAGGACAATAATCTAGAGTACCGTTAGTGCCGAGACCTCGGGGAACGTATCTCTGACAGCTCGAAAATCCTGAACTTGTCTCCGGCACAGCGTTCAAGATCCACTCAGGATCATATTGGTGCAAATTTCCGTACTCTCCACATTCTGGAATTCGACATCTATTTTTTTTGTAATTTAAGTTATGTTATTATTTCTTATGCTTATGTACATATTTAACGTGTCCGATGCATGGAATAAAGTTTTATTGACAATTGTTTTTGTAGACTTATCAATAAAATTCGGCAAAACATCAATACTCTTTATTTTATATTAGTAGCGGCACACGAGATCAAAAACATCTTAAACATTGATTAGTGGCTCATTGACTATGGGCGAAGGTGGCATTTTGCCGCCATTGTCAGCCTTCAAAATATTTTGTTAAATACAATTTGAACAGGAATAAATATAATGGATTTGTTGAACGTTATATTATAAGATTAAGGATTTATAAACAAATTATAAAAAATACAGTATCATGAACGTGAAATAGATCATATAAAAAATCTTATATTAATTCACAATTGTTAATATGAAATAATTACCTATGTGGTATTGCAGCTGACGAGAAAATGAATTCACTCATAAATGCTGACATCATAATGGGGATTGAGACAAGAATGACGTTACGCAGTTGGAACCACCCGAATTGTCCCAATTCATTGACCAACACATCGTCAAGATCTAAAGGTTTCTCAAAACTGCCCGCCATTCGGTCATCGCTGATAGCCTCAGTATGCTTATTCGAAGGATCATTCGCGCCACTTTCTTTGTTGTCATTGGACATTTGTTATAATATACTCTAGTCCGTCAATATTTAGCGAGTTATATCTGGCTTAAGCACGTGCGATGCGCGATACGTTAGGTATATGCGAATAAATTATTTCACGGTCGTGTTAATTATTATTTTAATAATTGATAGCAATTTTATCAATTTATTTTTTATCGTAATGTTATCTGTTGCTTATACGGCGGGCTTATAATACATACGTATTAATGAAATTCTGGGGTGGTAAATAAAATATTTATTAAGATACGTACACTACTTTTGCTGATTGATTGTATAGAGAATATGTCCACTGCCTTTATGGTAGGAATACAATCGAATCGCGTAAAATGAAATACGTGGATTTTAGCCAAGTTTTTTATTCGGTCGAATTTAAATATAGATTGGTGGCTCTGATTCTTGCATTTTATACGTCATAGGTGGACAGGCAAATAGGCCACCTGATGGTCAGTAGTCACCATCGCCCATAAACATTTGGTTTATTAGAAATATTAACTATTCTTTATAGCATCAATGCACCACCAGCTTTACGAGCTAAGTTGTTATGTTTCTTGTAAAATTTGAGTTAAAAATGAATTTTATCGATGCACAGGTAATATATATGTGGAATATCTATTTTTTTTAAGGACGATGGCCAACCTGAATAGTTGAAAGAGGCATTAAAGTCAGACCTTATCAAAAATCTCGAAAATCTAGATCAAAGTTTAGAATATACCCTTCTATCTGAAAAATCTTGACATTAGCTGAAACTGATGAGATATGGGTTCATTACTTTAAGTTAAACTTGAGTAAAATGATTAGGGCTACAGCAATTGGAACTGTAAATGGACTTTATTAATTGTTTTTCAAAGAACAGTACAGCAATCATCGGAGAACATTACGCTTCTATATTGAGAAGTCCGAAAGAACACGATAACCCGGATAAGAGACGAGACAAAATATGGTAAATGTTTGCCACTTTTGCAAGGCGTCGGATCACAATATTAAAGTTCCGATGATTGCTTTTCATAAATATCAAAATGGGTCGTGAGGTAATTAGCAACTCTGTGTAAGTGCTTACTTTTTATTTCATTTACAAGACACTTCGTGTTTATAAATAATTATTATCTATGTATATTATTATTTTTACAATGTTTGGCTTACATTCGTTCTTAATTATCATTACATATCTAAAATGATATCGCTTTAAAGTTCAACTTGAGTTTTTTTTACAAAACATAAGGCGTATGAACTACTTCTTATGAATGAATAAATAAATATATACAGATCCGTAGAACATTACAATCAGCTCGACTGTTCAAATTTGGAGTCTTTCTTTCCAAGTGCCTCAGCTTCAGCGAGCGTATCCGGCATTTTCGTACCCAAAGTTTCAGGTTGTGTAAGTACCAGCAGACCAGCGATTATACCCATACCGCCAAATAACATCGAGGGGATACCGTGCCAGTAAACCATCTAAAAATAATTTCAAATTTAAGATAAAAAAATTTATTGGATATTCTATTTAATTTCATTTTAATTTTTTAAGATGGTAGGGAGACGGGCGAGTGAGCCACCTAAGTGGTTATTACCGTCCATAGACATTGGTACTATTATAAATATTAACCATTTCTCACATCGCCAATGCGCCGCTAAGTTAATTAAGATTTTATGTCCCTAGTGCCTGTAGTTACATTGGCTTACTCGCCGGTCAAACCGAAACACGACGATACTAACTGTTGCTGTCAGAATGATTTGATTGAGTGGTACAATTGATGAGTGATTTATAAGGAGTAATGTAATTAAATTATTCAATTCTACTGAGTTTCTTTCCAAGCTTTTCTCAGGCCTAATAAATTGGGTAGCGCTCCTGTTTCTTGGCAATCATTAAGTAATTTTAATGCTTCTCTGATGAAAAAATGTTTGTGATTCAATCTCGAATGACTTATGAGTAACAAGTGGAACACTTACAAGAATAGGAGTTAGTGGTGCTGTGATGGATCCTATGCGACCGATCATTGACGAGAAAGCGAGCAGACTGTGACGGAACTCAGTGGGATACAGTTCGGAAGTGAACAAGTACACTGAAGTCATCACTACTGAGATCCCAAACTTACCCAACAAGAAGATTATTAAACGCAGAACGTATAAATCTGAAATAAAAGCTAACATTAGATATGTATAGAGAAATTGTTGGAACGTACCTCTGTATTAAAGAATTATAATAATTATTTTAACATTATTATATGTATGAATTAATATATGTATCAAGTTACCATCAGGTGACCTATATATTAAAAAAACATCTAAAGCACAAGCAATATTTGTGTTTGACGATACTCCGACGACCGGAAAGGTTTCATTTTCCGGTGGACGAAAATGAAAAACTGCAAAGTTAATTTTTCCTAACTTTCTAGAATTGGCCGTCCGACCAGATTATGTGCGTAGCGATTACGTGCACACACTTTTGCAAGATCTCTAAGTTTTAGTTGTCTAGTCACCCTTAATAATCGCTGCCGGAACATCGCCATAATCAGATAAAAAATACAATATAAAAAAAAGATACTAAGATTAGTAAGTTAATAGAACTATTATCTTACTAACTAAGATAATAAAATAGTAAGCAATTTATAAAGAATCACAAATCGACAAATCCTAGATATGTGATCCTTTGTTAATTTTTAAAGTTCATTATTGTTAAGGTTTATTTGATTTTTTGCTTCAGAGAAAATAATAATTATTTTCAGTTTTTTGGTCAATTAATTAGTATTTCTTAATTTGAAAACATATTGATGACATACGATAGCTGTATTGAAACATTTACGGTGTCCATCGGATTTGTTCTCGTGTTTTATGCATACTTTATCAGTTTTATTTTATATATAAGAAACAACCTTGTTTTTTGTAGCGTATTATGTAAGAAAAAAAAACAAAACTCAGTATTAAACATGAAATATCAGAAATGATATACAGTATTGACGATAATAATTATAAATTACGAGTATATAATTATATGAGACACGTATCAAATCGGCGTATACCGTCAGTCGGCTGTCAACATGTCATCAGTGAAATACGCTGTGTATTCTTACAGATTCACGTTGCTGTTTTGTTTTCTTTAAAAGTACCTGTCACCGGTCCATCTTCACTCGGGTACAATATCATCGTCATCCTCCTACCCTTATCCCAATTTTTATATGTTGGGTGCAGCATGTCTTCCTCCATACTTCTCTGTCTGACGTCATGATAGCCGGTTTCCACATAGCTACTCGGTTATCTTGAAAAGTGGCACCCACTTTCAAACTTCCTCTTTATGTACTCTTTCCTTACTCTATCTATCCACACACACCTCTTGACATTCTCATCTCCGCTACATGCAGTTGTCTTTCATCCATCCCTTTTGTGGCCCAACACTCTGATCCATAGAGGACAGCAGGTCTGACTGGTCCCCTTAATTTTAAGGGGAATACGGGAGTCATAAATTGTTCCTGTAACCTGTCGTAATCCTGTGCTTCACTGTTCGATCTATTTCGCCATCGCCTTTGATGAGTGAAACGAGAAACCAAAAGTCGGAGCAGACTGGAAAGGCTGCTCCATCAAGCGTTATGGTACTTCTCGCACAATTGGCCGAGTGCAAAGATGGCGTCCATTGTCCCTCGACCTGGCTTAAATCCAAACTTATTTTGGGTAATCTTATCTCTCTTCTCGTAATATTTTCTCTATGACCTTCTCCCATAATTTCATAGTATATGACATGAGCTTTATCCCTTTATAGCTGTTGCAATCCTGTACATCCCCTTTATTTTTGAAGATGGGCACCAGCGAACTACTGCACCATTCCTGTGGGACGGTTTCTTCATGCAACAACTTATTGAAGAATAAAGTAAACCACAAACTTCCGTCACTCTTTAACACCTTCCATACTTCAACTGGTATATCGCCTGGGCCCAAAGCCTTCTATTCCAGTAATTCTCTTCATTCATAATCTTTTCAAAATAAACCTTCCATCGCACTTTACTCACACTCTTTTCACATAAAACCTTAGCAGCCTCATCTTTCATACATTTGATATGTTTTATATCTCTCTATCGTCTTTCTCCAGTGTCCTCGGTAGTCCAGTGAGTTGAACAACTTCTCCTTTGCTTTGGCTCTGGTAACTGATACCGCTTTTTTTATCTCCTCTTCCATTCCTTGTAAACTTTCTTTTTTTCATCTTTCAGACTTGCATTCACCTTTTCTACAACCAGCCATTCGTTAAATGCCACTTTCTTCTCTTTCAGTACATTTTGCACTTCTTCATTTCACCTATAACCTATATATATAACCTATCAAACCTTTACCCTTCAACTCTCCAAACACATCTTTTGCGACCTTCCTTATGTACCTGGTCATCTTATACAAACGTTCAATCGACGGTTTCTCTTCCATCTCATTTACTTCTATAATTTTGTCCACTATTTGGTTCCTAAATGCATTAGCACATTCTTTAGTCTCTAACCCTCTGTTTATTGATAACCGCATTAAAATCCCTCGCGTGCTTTAAAAGATTTAAGCGTACAAACTGCGAGCGATTTTGTTTTATACTATGTAGATTTAGTATTTTGATTTTTTCAAAGATTCCGCTGATGTAGACATGTTACTAAGCTACCAATAATTAAGAAATTTACTCAATCATTTAAAATCTCTACGTACGAGTAAATAGTTACCTAATCCAAGTGTAAAACGGTACGTCAGTACGTTAAAGATAAGAAAGTAATTAGCCAGATATTATATTTATATATATATGTTAGTAGTAATGAAGAGCTGTATAATAGCTGTATAATGTTTGGTTATATACAATTACCAAATCGTATAGACAGTGTGATAAATTAATCACTTTATCCGGTTATTGTTTATAATAGCGATCAAAGTTAGTTAAAGTAATAAATACAAACTTGGATGGTGTCTGTTTCAGGACTCCTTTGAGCAACAAATGTATATTTTTTGACAACATTGGTCAATTATTAAAGCTCTTAAAAAAAGGCACGTCATATATTTAAAATGCCAAAAAATCATTATCAGTACACGTATAAGTTTGTTTTTCGGGTTGGTTCATAATATAAGCGTATTCAATTAAATATTTTAAACGAAAAAACCAACCAGAGGCCGAACATCATATGGTGTAATATAATATTAATATATAGACTAGTAATTAATAAAAATTACTTTCCATTTTAGACACTTATTTCTTAGAGAAATGAACTACGATAACCTGAGGTGAGGTTATCGTAATTCATGTCTATAAAACAATATTAAACGTAATTGCTAATATATATTTTTTTAAGAAGTAAGAACTACTAAAATGTCTTGCAATGTTTCTATTGGTCATCTCGGTTGTGTTTAAATATTTTATTATTAGCAAATACTCGTATTTATCTGAATTAATAAAAAATATAATTATTACTATTTACAATAACAACTTATTAATAAATTTATAGTTATGCAAAAAGCAAATCGTAGTGAAACTTTATAATCTTCACCTATTTTTATTACTTTACCCAAGTATTCCAAGATATATAAAATAACTAGTTAATGTGATTAATTCCGTGTCAATTATCACTTCGTGTAAAAGGAGTAGATATTATATATAATGGTTGGATAGTGTACATATTGTCCGGATTTATTACTTTGGCTGTAAGATATATATATAAATATATATATATTTTTATTTTTTTATAATGTCCGGGTAGACATATGACTCCACTCCACCTGATGAAAACATATTAAAACAACGACTAGCAAATGTCAATTCTTAGATTGTTATTCTCCTATTATATATATGTCAATCTGTGTGTTTAAATGTAACCCTAGCCTAGTGCACAAGTTTGTACGCATTACAAGTGCACACTTCAGAACTTGAAGTCTGAACCTCGGGCTTAAAAACTAACAACAAGACCAACAATACTATCAAAAATATTAAATACGCATATGATATTCGTTGTCATAAAATCATCTTCGCGTCGTATCGTATGAACATATTACTTAATAATACCACAATCGCTACATCAATTCTGTATCAATCAAAGTGTTTGCCACTTGAGAGTAACAAGTTCAATAAATCTTTAAGTGATGCACTCCTTCTGGTTTGTCAAATGACCTCGAATCGAATAACCAAACTCCTATACTATAATCATATGCATAGATTCGTCTCTGATCTGACGTATGTTATTGCAGAAATAGAAAATATTGCTGTTACTTGGTGTCAGAGCTTTGTGCAGACTAATCTAGATAAATCAGTCTAATTACCGGCACTAGGTACGTAAAATCATAAATCCCGTATTTGACAGCGCTTGACGCATTTGGTACGGTCTAGGATAATCACTTACTATCACGTGACCATCAATGAAGAGGACAAGGCGAGGCCAGGTGACAAGGCAAAATAAAAGGTATGATAACTAAATGCAAGTAACTAATTACGCTGAAACAATGCGAGACGTAAAGTTCACACTAAAGAACACTCGGTACGATGTGACGACATTGAAACACTTGGCCTCAGTTTAATACAAAACACAAGAAATACTTAACTCGTTTCGGCAACTTAGTAGTGTGTGTAAATACGTAAAAAATCAAAAGATAAAGTAAGATTAATTGATACGTTTTTATTGATGTTAAACAAATTTTTAATTCGAGATAAATTTGAAAGCTTATTTAAGCCTTTTATGACATAACTTGAATAATACCGATATTGTTTTCTGTTAGCAGACATCAAACAACATTCCAGCAATGCTCGTATTGTAAATATCAATAACCATAAAATACCTAAGGTTTTTATTTATTATATTAATTATATTCATAAATAACGCAATAATAACAAAATACAAATTATTACTATTTACTAACCGTTAGGAATAAAGACGAAGACTATGTTGCATGCAGCGCTGAAGAAAAATCCTATCGAGAGAGTGGCCTTTCTACCGATTCTGTCAAGTACGAGAACTGCGGTATAAAAGCCGGGAATTTCAATAGCACACGTCAGAATATAATTCAAGTGCATTGTGTCAGAGAGACCAGTCGAGTTGATGGACAGGCCGTAGTAGACGAAGGTAGTGGTGATCCACCAGATCGGAGTGGTGCAGACTCGTCGAAGTAAAGTTGGAGAACTCACTACATTCCGAATCAATCCTGGCTTTTCAACCTAAAACGACATAAAACCTTGATTGCAATTTTCGTTAGAGTCATTCAGTCACATTAAACATATCGTATTTAAAAAAAAAAATTAGAAATCATATATTATGATATCAAAATAAATATCATAATTATTTACATCATGGACGTAAGTTATCTTTAATTGATTCAATTACTTTTAAGTAATAATATTGGCAGCAGCATTTCGTTTCATACAAGAACAGAATCAGCGACAAGCTTCTTTGTAATAATTCATTTCACCTTCTTATTAATATTGCCACAACGAAAAATTGTACATCAACACATAATTTCTTTCACATCAACTTTTTTTTTTTTATCAATCTACTAATCTTAATAGTTAATATGCGGGTTTATTGCATTTGTCCCCTACTGATTGATCATCGTTTTATTAGTGTTTTGTTGTACTGTTTTATAGAGATAAAAAAATTCATAAAGCATATTACAATATATTATAGTTCTTAATCACTTACATCAGATACTTCTGCAGCTGGAACGGATGGTTGCGATGTGTTCATCAACGCTTCCAAACTTTTTTCACTGATATGCGTCTTGTTTACCCTAGCAACGGTCTCCAGTACGTTCTTCGCTTCAGAGAATTTCTTCTTAGAAAGGAGCCATCTTACACTTTCTGACAGAATCCAGTAATAGATAAAAATAAGTAAACAGGGAATGTGAAGAGCCATTATCATGTACCGCCAGGGTTGAATCAACCAAGCCACCGAGCCGAGTATAACTTGTCCGACCGCAAACATCGATGAACACGTCGCGCTTGTGATTACACGATATTTCGGGCCAACGAGTTCAGCAGCTAAAACGAGTATAAAAAATAACTTAATGATGTTGAAAAAAACGTTTTAAAATGTTACAATCATACTTACCAAAAATATAAGCAGAACTGAATGTTCCCGCTCCGAGTGTAGTTTGTACGATTTGAAGAATCATGTACATGGTGTAATTGACGGAGAAGGCGCGGATGAGGCCGATGACACCCAAGTTAAGGACGCTAATTATCAGAGCCCACTTGCGACCGAAGCGATCGGAAATGTAACCAGTGATCGGCAGCACTAGTAATGTTCCTATGCTGTTAAGAGTACCAGCTAACGCACGGAGCCAGTCCTGACATCCGAGATCAAACTGAAAGACAATTTTATATTAACAGTAGATTATTTGTAAATTTGAAATATACGATAAGATGTATATGATTCGATCACATTATTTTTGGAAAATCAAAAGAAATGGTTATTTTTTTTTTTTATAAAAAAAGCTCATATTCGCCCACCTCGTATACGACGGAGTTATCTCTTGAGTACACGTAACCATCACACTCAACCGTCTCCAAGTTGTTGAAGAGATCAGCAGGACAATAATCCAGAGTGCCGTTTGTGCCGAGACCTCGGGGAACGTATCTCTGACAGCTCGAAAATCCTGAACTTGTCTCCGGCACAGCGTTTAATATCCACTCAGGATCATATTCGTGCGATTTTCCATCCTCTCCACATTCCGGTATACGACATCTAAAATTTGTTTATAGTAAAATTAGTGTTACTGCAGACCACACAATTATAATAAAAAACTATGTTTTAAAATGCTATATTTTTTTTGCTGAAAAAAGGTTGTCATGATTTTTATCAAGAGTGCAAGATGTATGTGTAGATTAAATCTACTAAAATCGAAAAGGTATACAAAAACTAAAGGACTTTATCGTTCCTCTTTTATTTTGTTACTTTCATTGAATTTTTTTGGAAAAAAAGATATATGTATTATTACTGAATATGTTGTTATAAATATTCATACATTTCCATTAAACATAATGCGCAGACCGCAATTAAAATAAGGACAAGGGATGGGAATTGTGATGATTACAGATTACTATTTGAAACAGGTATCTTGAATAGTGAAATTGCTTGAAGTAAAATAAAAAAAATGTTTTTGTTGGAATAGTAGAAACAATCAATTCAAAAATATTTAGTTGTTACCTGTGTGGGACAGCTGCCGCAGAAAAAACGAATTCACTCATAAACGCCGACATAATGATAGGTATTGCGACGAGGGCGATGTTCCTCAACTGGAACCATCCGAACTGTCCCAACTCCTTAACCAGGACATCATCGAGATCTAAGGGTTTTTCGAATACGCTTGCTTTCCTGCTGTTGGCCATACTCTGCTTTCTACTCGGAGGGGCATTGCCTCCATTTTGTTTAGTATCATCAGACATTTTACTCCACTTGTCTTAGTCAGTAAGAGAACGGAGCGCTATGTAACGCGAGCCCTAAAGGAATGACTTTGTGCCGCACATATTCATCAAAACTTCGATGATGCAAAGGCTTTTTATCGATTTTTATCAAATTGGTGGTTATCAATAGTTTATTAACGGGGTGTATATCCCAATAAATTTACAGCCGTCAAATCAAATAATCCAATACATTGCGTCTTATAGTAAATACTAAATGATAAACGCTAATAGAGATAATAATAAATTCAATACTTCGGCAAATAAAATCTATTAATGCCCACCTCTTTGAGTCGGCAATAGTTTTGTTTATTGTAGGTAGATTCGAGAAGTGATTTACGGAAAAAATGCTTTGTAATATAGGAAACATCATTAAGACATATCATTATAAAATTAAATTCATAAAACATTTTATTTATTTTATCGAGAAAGGAAATCTAGCATCTTAGAAGATATAAGTAAATCTTCAGCTAAAATGACCGCTTTCAAATTTGGTTACGCATCTGATTTCCATATAACTTATTTGAGTTTTGGAATGAGAAGGAACGGGGCATAAACATAAAATCATCTCCGCCACACTCATTTATACTTATAGAATATTTATTTTTGACTCATTTCGTCCAAGGAGTTGAAGAAGTATATCACGAAGCCTTGCTTGTTACAGATCATATTTTGCTACAGGTATATTTAACCACCAAGTTGCGCTGGAGTAGCGCGATGGAAAAAAACTTTCCTTAGGAGGAAAGGAGAAGTAATGTCACGTTTATTGTGTATGGATTGTTATCGTACATGATTTAATTTTGTTACTAAAATCATATTTTTTATTATTTTCGAAGGGAAACTATTAGATATTATAAATGAATATTGAACTCGGCTAAATAATGAAGCGATGATTTACAGTAATGATAGAAAATCGTATGTTGTTAACCCAATAACAATGCTATTGTGTAAGGCGAATACAATGGATATATGATTTCCCCGTGACCATAATATACACCGCGGACGACTTACGAACATTAGCTTAAAGTGTAACTACGGTAGGTTTACTACAGAAGTAATATTTGTACAATTTACTGTATTTACTTATTTTTCATATGTTATAAAAGTTAATTAGACGTGCTCGCAATGATAATGGAAATGAAAAAATCTGATGATGTGGTGAAAGTATCCATCGGGGAGAGCTTATCGGAGCTGGTGAGCGGTTTCGGGAGATACCAAGTGTGGCAGTGTCTACTCGCTCTGCTTCCAGTAATATGCACGGCGATGAGCAACACTAACTTTGTTTTCGCAGCAGCGGCTATCAACTACAGGTGCAGTAGTGGTATTTTTGTCCTTTTATAACTGTTACGGTATCCTATTTATGAAAGTTTGTTTAATAAGAAAACGTCAATTATAATTCACTTGCCTTTATTGTATTTATTTAATTACTGAGATAGTTACACCAGCAACTTATCACTAAACACTAATACAGTTAACAACAAATATAGCTCTAATATAATCATACGAGGTGAATACGTCTTTAAAGTGTAAACAACATTGACCTAAAAATGTAAACCAAACTACCACGCAACATAAAAAAACCTAATTAAATTTAAAAATAAGGGAAATAACAACGACACAAGGATAAAATATGTTATTAATTAAATATACAATTAGAAAATCTAATAATGTTTAATATATTCTTATAAGCTATGAGATCGATCGAATTAGATCTTTGGAAATTTTAGTATAATATTTATTGTACAAAGTAGATTAAAGTAACCGCTTTTAAATGTTCCACTGCTGGCTTGAGGACTTCTCTCCCTATTCATTGTGATATTATGAAATATAATATTAATTCGTAATATGATGATCTGAAGATCTTTATCTTCTATTTTTGTCCTCCCTATAATTCCTTACACTGTCGGACAAATGTTTTTGTTTTCTTTGGTCTTAGAGCTACATACATATCCAACATTAATCTTCTGATATGTCGTCTCAGCCCTACGCATGACATGACGACTGACCAACGTTGATAATCCGTTTCCTTTCAAATTGTCTGTCACGAAAGTTTTTATTCTTATTAAATTTTATTCTTTCGCACTCTCTTCATTTTTAGTCACTCTACAATTCGATCTCAATAATGCGATCTTTTAGTGATATTCGACAAAAAATCGATCGTCCTAAGTAGCTTCAATTACATAAAGGAATACGATTTAATGTTGAAATTTATAAGAATTATACCGAAACAAACATAATAACCCATAAGGCAAAACTATCATTAAGTTTGAAAAAAATGGCCTGCGCTACACTTTGCTTGAAAAGCGAATAGGAATGAGAAACCAATAAAAAATGTCAGGTGACGAACAGGAAGTGTCAGTAAAAAATATATCTTATAATATAATTCTGCTGATGTGTTAACAATACAACGAGTGAGGTCAATTTAGAATAAACTGTTAATAAAATATATCTTTACGATATCAGTCGATAACTTTTTATCAAGCGAACACGAAACGGTTAAAGTTCCTGTTACGACGCTAATAAATGTAAGCAATTCGTGTTCAAAATCAGACGTATAAGTTTCGTCATATTCATTTCTAGTGCGCTTTTTTGCATCAGAAATTTTGCGATACCCTATTAAGCGGCATCATAATCGTGCCGTTATCTGATAAAATATTTCAGAAAAACTGAAATTGCATTTAAATAGACAGCAATACAGTACTTACGTACCAGCCAGTCACAGTAAGCAATCGTTTTAACGCATCTTTTCCGGCAATCCTACGTTAGGCGCCGTCTCGAACTCCTGGAAGATTACTTTGGTGCACCCGGTACCTAAAAAAGGCCATCTCTAACATCCCCCAATTATATGCCTATAGCCATCAACTCCTTTTTCTCTAAGATAATGGAATCCATTATTAACTGCCAGTTGCTACGGTACTCAGAGGAGCACAAGAAGCTCATCACCAGCCTTTCGGCAGATCGGAACATCAAGGATGACGAAAGCAGAGTATGATCAACGGTACCTGACCTAAAATTCGTCACTGCTGCAGACAATAGTACCGTAGACACCTTATACACTAGCCGTGCTAATATTTATCAGGAACAATTCGACGAAAATTGAAACCATCCCTTTAAGCCAAAATGACATCATAAAAGCTTAGTGTGCTCAGCAAGATAAGAAAGTACTTCACATCGGCCCATCGCTTAAAACTATACAAGGCGCAAATTCGGCCTCACGTGGAGTACTACTCGCACCTCCGGGTACACAAGTACGCGCACTTCTCAGTACCAGCTTCTTCCATTTGACCGTATTCATCGAAGAGCGACTCGAATTAACGACGATCACAAGTATTCCGACTCGTGATTTACAGATACTGTTATATAATTTACAAGCTCACCAGACAGACGTTGTCCTGCCTTTGCTATGAATATTCAATTCGAATTGGAATAATTCATAAAAAATATATTTATTTCAATAACGTTTCGTTTATTATTATAATGCCTTATAATACACAACTAGATTGTATTATTAATTTATCACTAACTCCAAAGTTTACAAAATTTCAGCTCAATGGGTTAGATGGAACCGCTACCAAATTCGTCTTATCCAGGAAAGATAGACGGTAGGGAATAGATACAAAGAATTCGTGAGAACTTCAAGATGTTTTATTAACAACAACAAGGGTTTTTCTTGCCTTAAATAATCAAAAAAAGTTTTAAAAAATCTCATGTATTTTTCAGTAATGTATCTCACGTGTGCAAACGATAAATCATATGTGGTACTGTCCATTCTTTGCAATAAATATTTTAAATAATCTTATCGATCAATAAATAATGAATTAACAATCATGACTTTGAAGGACAGCAGATAAAACGTATATTACGTTTCGATTTATTCGATATGAAAATTTCAATGTCGTCCAAGCAAGCAATCATTTGTAAATATAATCCGAACAAATCATAAATGTTACATGAGAGCCAAGTTCAATATTATGATATACGCCTTGGTTGTTGACTTTAACGACAAAAGAAGTAAGATCTAAATGGGTGCCAAGTTTAATGTAATTTATATTACCGATCTGCATGTCAAATTTAAACTTTCTAGGTCACCTGGAACTGAGTTAGAGTTTTGATCTATATCTATAGGTCAGTCAGTGAGAAAAATGACGATTTCTGGACGTTAATATCTAAATTACCGTTGAAGATGTGTTAATAAAATTTGAAGCACATATGTATCTCGCGAGTCTCAATATATGAGACAAATTTGACACGTTTATGTGAAATATTTTTTGAGTTATGAGGGGGTCAAAAGTGGCTCCAAATGGTTCGTGTAATATTACACACGGTACTGCTCGCCAGTTCTTTTACTTGAACTTGGCTTGACACGCCACCGCGTGGCTAGAACTATAAAACATTAAAGCAAATTGAAGAAGATGTAAGAAATATTTCAGTTTTATGGGAATTAACCTACACGCCGGCTCACTTGCTGTACTTTTTTTTCCTCAGATTTCTGGAAAACAGTTCCCTCATACATTAACAAACTGTACATACTTTGATGAACCGAGCTAATAAGAATTTCGATATAATTATATGTTTTGCTCAGGTTTCATAACGTAAAATACGACTTCTTTGTCTGTTCAATTGCTATGATTCAATGTTCAATGTTAAAAGTAGCTTCTGTAGTCATCAAATCAAATCAAATCAAATCTTTCATCGGCAGTGAGGCGCGTGTTGGAATGAGCTCTAAACTTTGTCCTTAACAAAAAAGTCCTCAGCACTTGGATATTTAAGAGCGGTTACTATTATGATATTATTTGCCCTATTTATCGGAGTAGTTTAAAAAAATAATATTACAGATGTGCAGCACCAGAATGCGAAGCGCCCAATGCTACATCAGCTCTCCCTAGCTGGTGGCCCCCTAGTATAACGGATGATCGCTGCTCGCGACCTGTTTATAATAATAACAGTTGTGACATTAACGATTTTGATAATTTTAAAGAATGTGATGAATGGATATATGAAACAAAAGATTCTGTCGTTGCTGAGGTAAATATTTAAACTAAATTATGTTTATGTCATAATTTTTTTTATTTCCCAGAAAATACGGATTTTCTCAGTTGGCCAGATATTTATTTATTAAGGACCATCAGCAGTCACAACACTTACACGCGTAATAATAATAAAACATATTTAGACTTAAAATAGACTGTGACGGTCACAACATACATATTAAGGTACGATATATGATATATGATCAGACAGTGCTGATTTATTTGAAGTTTAAACGCTTTTTAATCGAAATTGTCTTAAGTTATTCTCATTTATGTTTTCCTTCTACACACCACTTGTTTTTTTTACTAATATTTCAGTTCGGCCTGGCCTGTCAGGAGTGGAAACGAACTCTGGTGGGAACTATTCATAATTTAGGAGTTCTAATATCCATGCCTCTAATGGGATTTGTATCAGACAGGTGATTTATATATGCCACATGAATAAATTTACTACAATACCACTTTTGATTTTCAAACAATTTTCACACATATATTAATGAATTAATTTATAATTAATTAGTGTAATTTAATAAAATTAATTTCTAAAATTATAAAAGAAAGAGTTATGTCATGATCAGTTTCGATCTCTGCGGACATTTTCAATAGAAAATAACCAACCGCTCAGGAAATACATATTACACAAGCGGGCGCGCGAACAAAGATGAACTCCCTACTCTCTGATCCGATAGCATAGCAATCCGACACGACTAAAGGACTTTAGGCGCAGGACATCTTTTGCGACGCACGGGATTGTAGGCACTGTTAACTTCGGGCCTTTACTAAGAATTACTTGACAGAAGAAAAAAAAGAAAAACCCTTTTCTTTTTTTAATTCGCTCGAACTGGGGTATATACGCAATACATGGGGTATGTAGCAATTCAAGCCAACGTCACCAATAAGACAATCTAAACGAAACAGTTCTATTCTATATCATAGGTGAGGTGAGTACTTACTACGGTATTCATATTTTCTGTCTGCCTCAATCTCAAATATCTATTTTATACAGGATAGGCCGTCGTTCAGCGATTATTATAAGTGGGTTGAGTCTAGGAGTGGGAGCCTTTAAGGTTTTGTCAGGAGGAGGACCGAATGGCTACATCACATATGTCTGTATTGAGTTTATCGAAGCGCTCCTCGTGACTGGCACGTATACTACTTGCTTTGTGCTTAGTAAGTCTGCTTTCTGATTTTTTTAGTCATCAACAAATACGAAGCAAGTAAATACGAATATAGTAAAACATTTTAATAAAAAAGTTACATAATACTCATTAACAAAAATTATTATTTCTACGTTATGATTTTCCAAAAACAGTATTATTTATGCTCTTGAGAAGAGAAGCAGAAATAATGAGTATAATGTTTTTGATGTTCGTTTTAGTCGTTGAGCTTATTGGAAGTGACAAGAGGATCATTGGAGCTGCTGCTGTGGGAATATCAGTGGCCGTCGGAGAACTAATATTAGACCTTATCGTGTGGTATATCCCATACTGGAGGAATTTTCTTCTGATCATTTACTGTCCCGTTCCGATATTTCTACTATATACCTATCTTCTAGAAGAAAGCATGCGCTGGTTGATAACGAATGGAAGAAACGATGAGGCATTAATTTTACTGCAAAAGATAGCCCATTGCAACCGGTTCGCGATGTCTGAGAAAACTATCGATGAAATCAACAAAGACTCGAAGGAGAAAGACGCTTTACATGAAGAGAAATTTAATATAAAACTACTTTTCTCATCGAAAGCTTTATTAAAAAGGTACATATACTAATAATAATACACATGTAATTAATTTCTTTTCACATTCAGTAGTGCTTACCGTTAGCAAATTCAAGGGGAGATGTTTATTTTTTGTTGTAGTAGTACGTGGGTTGAAAATAGTAGTTAATATTTTCTATTTTTTTTACGCCCTGACCGATTTTTTGGCACGGCACAAATATACCAGCAATCAGCGCCAGATATTGTTGTAGTAAACTACTGAGAGTGCAGACAGAGCTTTATTATATACTAGCATTTATAAGCTTTGTACACAATACCTACCATTACAGTCCGCGTGATACATAACATTGATAGTCAGATATTTCTAAAAATACTTTTTTATCTACTTTCCATCACGATTTCCTCAGCGATTCGACTTGATTTTTCGATTCATACCGAGTGTATTTTCTTTGTTTTTTTTTAAATTTGTATAAGGGATTTATATAAATATAAAAAAACCTTTTTAATGTATATTTTAAGAGTCATCGTGTGTTCGTGGTGGTGGTTCACCGCTGCGTTCGTGTACTACGGACTGATGATAAATTCCGTTGCTCTTCCTGGAAACAAGAACACCAATTTCGCCCTCTCATCTCTCGCTACCATACCCGGTGATATAATAGCAGTGATAACTCTTGACAGGCTCGGCAGGAAAAAGACGTTGCTCGGAGGGTTTTTATTTTGTGGACTCTGTTGTGTAACTAATGGATTTATACAAGGTAAAGGGGGCTCAGAAAATATATGTGACATACTATTCATTTGATTATTTTTGGAAAATAGACTAAAAGGCTTTTACATCTATTTTTTTTGCTATATCAAATTGAATTACTTAGACTTGATTTATATTATGTTTTAGAGTACAAAATCGCATCGACTGCAATATTTCTGATTGGCAAAATGTCTATATCGGCGTGTTTCAATGCGGTATATGTGTACACATCGGAACTTGTGCCAACATCCGCACGAGGTTCTTTAGTGGGCACGTGTTCCATGCTTGCTCGCGTGGGTTCAGTGCTGGCCCCGCTTACGCCTCTTTTGGTATATTTTTTTTCTAATAAATATCAATAAAAGAGGTAAGACAGAACCTTCTATCAGCTCGATATCAGCACATTAATTTTCTTGTTGACAGAGACAATGGTGGCATTCATTACCGACATTAATATTCGGCTGCGCGTCACTGTCCGCTGCAGTTCTGACACTAGCCACTCCAGAGACGCTTCGACGACCTCTACCTGATACTGTGGCAGAAGCGACAGCTCTGTCTTAGATCAAAAAGATCCAAGATAGATCATACTTTAAAACATATTATTTGGAATAAAAGTCTTTTCAGCAGCTTGGACTGGTCTCTGATGACGTTTATTAATTGAAATAATTTAATTTAGTGTATTTATTTGTCTTATATCTAAAGAAGTCTCTTCAGGTACGACACAATACCAAAAATGTTTTAAAAATAATATGGGTTCGGGTTCTGTAGTAAAGGTATAATATAAATCAAAATATATTATGTATTTTCAATACAATAAGCTCTTAAAATATTTCTTAATACACATACTATGTATCTAAGGTAAAATTATTGTACAATTTTAATACTAATGACTACAGGAAGCTGTGAAACTTCACAAAATACTCAATTTTAACTTTCCAAGTTAACCGAATCCCGCAGTCGTGAATTAGTGGCCGTGTAATAAAAAAACAAAACGCTGCTTTAACTTTCCATTACATAGTGAGCATCAGCTGATGACTCTATTTATCGAGAGAACTACGGCTTATTAGCGTTGAATCGAACCGGGCTCTTTCAGTGTTTTAAATGTTTAAAAATGACTCTTACGACATTTTAATTACATTTTACTGGAACCTTTTAATTAAATAACTGTGAAAAGTCAACTGGGAAGTCAGGGCTTTTTATTATTTCAGATATTACGTTTGTATCGAATACGAGGAGTGTTTTAAGTTGTCATAAATCGATCAAGTCAGGCACCAGTCTAAATATACTACTCATACTTGTCATGGATGTCCTCAAATACCTCGGGTTGACTGGTATTTTTGTACTCTTCATAATTATAAAATAAATGTATTCATCTCTATGTTAAGTGCTATTGTTAATTAATCTACAATGACGTCGGTGGTGCGGGTGCTCCGCGGCGCGGTGGCGATCCTCTCGGCCTGTTTGACGGTGTCCGGCAGCCGCATGTGGAGCGTCTCGGGCGTGAGCAGCATCAGCAGCGCGGACGTGGCGGCCATCACGCCGAACACCAGGTACGGCAGAGCTTCCATGTATGCCATCTGTTGAACAATTAGAGCATTGTAAAACTAAGTGGAAGCTTCCAGATAAGACGTGTGAATTGTGAATAGGAGACCAAACGGACTGTTCAGTGAATTCGATTCAAGATGAAGACAGTCTGAAGAAACTATCGATCTTAGAGATAATAAAATTCACTGATACGGTCTTCTATCGTCGATTCCCTAAACCGTTGAATATGCTTAAAAAAAATTATAACATACAAACAGTCATTAGATATCTACATAAACTAATTACACCACTGCCAGCTATGTTACCGAAAATGATCACTTTGGCACACAACAATGTAAATATAACAGTGATCATTTATTTAACTACACGACTACTACAACTCGCACATACTTTAACACTATTAAGACGGTCACTATTAATTACGTCATTAATTTAGAGAAAATATTTCAAATAATTCTCCTACTATCACATCTAATGTTATCGAGTATGCTGCGTACTGAATGTATGATTATCCCCAACATCAAACGTACTGTTATGACTGTATCTAGCGATCTGCCGAGCAAGGCAAATGTCACAGATGAATAGATTTTATTTGCAACTAATATAAAAAATTCATATCATGAAGTATAAACCGTAAATTCTACAATTCAATATATCTACTAGGTCTACAAGACCAGACCATTAACGGCGTCATCGGCGCTGCGGTAGAGCCAATCCGTCCCACCAGGGAGCACAGGCTCATCATCGAGTGTCGCACTTGCGTCGGGAACAGCTCGATAGTGTAGATGTAGACGGACGCGAATATCATACTTATCACCAGCTTGCCCAGCATCGACAGCAGTATTCTCATTGTTGCTGTTGATGTATCGTGCTTTACTTTTATTGATTTTAAAAGAATAAACGCATTCCATTCCATTCCATTTCATAATTTAAAACTAGAAGAGATAGAATTAGAACTAGAAGAAGAGCAACAAATAAATATAAGTGAACATTCTTATATGAGGTGTAAATTGCTATCTAAATAATATTATCTACTTAATACTAACCAGTAATGGAGTCTGCGGAGCTATGATCTGCCCAATCCTGCCACACATGGAGCACACGGCTAAAAGACTGTGTCGTAGCATGGTGGGGTACAGCTCGGACGTGTAAATGTAAATACTGCTGAATGCCATACTGATGGCCAGCTTGCCCAGCAGGTTCAGGCACGTTTGTAACCATTGCATATCTGGAAATATTACGCTACTCGCTATTTTCTCTACGTACTCTACAATCTCGTATTATTATTATAAGGAAGACAATTCAACATAAGGAATTATATTATCTAAAATAAAAGTTAACTAATAATCAAACTATTAATTAAATTAGCTAATATATAGATGGAGCATTGTGACTAGATAAATAAAAATCTAGTTTATCTTATCTAAATGATTACTAACAAATACTAATAAACTTACTTTCAGGAACGAAGGGCAAGATGATGAGAGAGATTCCGCATAAGAAGAATGCTGTCATGATAGAACTCTTCCTTCCGAAGCGATCTAGTGTTAAAACGCTCATGCAGTATCCAGGTATCTCCACCAGAGCCGTCAGTATGTAATTAACGTAGCTGTTTCCGGCTAACGATACAGAGTTAATGGAGAGTCCGTAGTAAATGAAAGTAACCGTGATCCACCAGAACGAACAAATGCAAAGTCTCGTCATTAGCACTCTGGACCTTAACACTTGTAAGGCTAGAGATGACTGCTTTTCTTCAGGCTCGGTTCGTTTTTTAGCTTTCTCGTCGCCCGAAGGATTAGGTTCTTCGGTTAAATGTTTGATTGTTTCGGGAGACAGCTTTCTCTTATTGACAGCTGCTGCTTTGAATATAATTCTCGCAGCTTCCTTTTTTTTTCCTTTACTTAGAAGCCACCGTACACTCTCTTCTATTAAGAAGAAATATATTATAAAAATAAACGACGGCGTATATATAATCCTCGTGAGGGTTCTCCACTCGGGGACTGCCCACGCTATCAATGCGACGACGGCTTGTCCGAGGGCGAACGTGCATGATATTATATTGCCTCCGAGGACCCGCCGGTTAAGACCCATCATTTCAAGAGCTGAAATTATACCAAGCAAATAAAAAGAAAACAAATTATAAATTAATACTTATTGCATTATTAATTATTGATTATTAACAAAGTGTCACTGAAATTACATATTATTTACCAAGAATAAATCCTGAGCTGTATACTCCAGCTCCGACGACCGCTTCGAAGAACTCAAGAATCACATAAGTGATATAGTTTTGGGAGAAGGAGCGCCCCAGACCGACAAAAGCAGGAGCTACGGCGGTTAAAATGAATGCCACCCTGCGACCGAATCTGAAAAAAAATTCAAATCGATATTAACCAAGAAGCAAACTAAACGACGTCATTGTGATGCAATTAACAAATAACATTTTCATCGCTACAACCGTAATACACAAATACACACACATGGCGTATATTACTCTTATATACTCAATAATGGCATAATTGAGAAAGTTCCATTGTTCAACCTTAAAACAACAATGCCCCACCGACCTTAAGAACGAAGATGTTACATTGCCTGTGCCTGTAGTTATACAGACTCAACAATACCGAGTATTGCTGTTTGGCGGTTAAATATTTGAAGAGTAATCATACCCAGCGGGCTTAAATATATATTTTAAAACATTTTCGATCGTCTAATTATTACACTAGAAATAGAATAAGTAACTTACGAATAGAATAGCTTACGTGTCAGATATGTATGCTGTGAGCGGTAGAGCAAAGAACAGGCCGGCGCTATGTAACGTGCCCACCAGCGTCCGCTTCCACTCTTCGCAGGCGAGGTCGAACTGAAATTAAACATTGTTTTTAAATATACCTCGAAATTAAAAGAATCATTTAAGGATGAATTCTAAGATACATTGTATCGTTGTACATTAGTAGCAGAAAATAAAGTAAATTTCCTGAGGTCTCGTCTAATATATATCTCACGTTTTTATTTCGTCGGTGAAGAAAAAAATATTAAGAACGTAACATTTTTGCTTAAGCTGGAGCCAATAGAACACTCCACATACCGTAGACACGATGCTGTCGGTGTGCTCATAAACCCAACCGGTGCATGTTTTGGTGTTGGTCTGATGGAATGATTCCGGGGCACAGGTGGTCCCTATCGGCACGAAGCGCTCGCAGCGTCCAGCTCCATCGGGAAGCGCCCAGCTGCCCCACCCATTGGTTTCGAACTTTGGTGGCGTCGCTTCGCATTCTGGCACACGACATCTGAAAATTGTTCGTTTCAATAGTCAATGTTTAAAAAAATGTTTATACTTTTGGGAATATTTTCTTTCATAATTTCTATCCACTCTGCTAAGAGGAAAGATCAATTCAAGAAGTTGTCACGCTGCAAGTTTGCAAACATAATATGCAATACGTCAGAAATATTTCAGAGACTTGTGAGTTTCATCACTTTCTGTCACAGATTAATCTGCCCTGGTAATCTTATTAACGTAGAATATCTGCATGACGCTCATGTTTCCGTTCCTTTATATGTTAATAAAGCATACCAATGCAGAGGCGACTATTTTCCTGTCTTTATCTCCGTGTTAGTGACCTGTTTTGAATCAATTTGCAATTTGGTAGAGGTACCAGCCGTTCCATCCACGTTTAATTGTGTTTATATAAATAAATGACCCTCACACAACTATACAATTAGTTGACGTTTATGGTTTATATTCTGCTACTTATATCTCAATGAAGATATAGATCGCAAAAAAAATAAAAACAGATTTTGTTTGATTTAGCAAAATCCCTCTCGCTTAACTCCTGGTTTCTCTGTTAAGCGAGTTCAACCTGGCTTATTTTCTACTTCCACAATTATTTTAAAACACTATAATGAAAATAACATTAATTTATATTCGATATATATTTAAAATTTTTACATATACCTTTGAAAAGTATACTAAATAGCATTAGTGATGATTAATATTAATTTAGGTATATGTATATCTAGGCAGCCGTTTTAAAAGACCTATATTCATAATGTTAGCTATGTTTTTCTATTTATGGCCTATTATCTTGAAGGCAGACAAGCAAATGAGCTGCTCATAGAAGTGGTCACTTCCGCACATTTGCATTATAAGAAGTTTGAACTAAAAGTCTCACCGCCAATAAAACTGTCTAAAATATATATGATTGTATTTTAACTATAATAGTAAAGGTGTACTTGTGCACTATCTCCTGTGTAAATAACCGATCCCTGTGGCTCACTTATTCAAAAACTAGATCACGGCAACAAATTGAATTAAGAAAAAAAAATCGGTAGAATACCTGATGGTTGTCCGGTACGAGTAATCACGTCTTTTTAGAGATATGACAAGGAATAAGTAAATCGCTATTTCAAGGTTCGAGGAAAACGGCGGACGAGGAAGCTGTCTGATGTGAAATATACCGGCGGCGGTCGAGTGTCGCGGTAAGTAGGCCAAGGTAATCTACTTCATGTAATCAGAGTAATCTGGTCTGCGAGTGAAGAGGAAGCACTCGGTCCTTGACCTTTGATCGTTGCGTACTTGTTATGATTTAACTTGATTCAAGATGATCATTTCCTTTTTTATTATATAGTTGTATGCAGACCTACGCGTTGCTGTGGCCACGCTATATTTTTTATTTTTTTTATTTTTTATGTTAGAGGTGGCAAACGAGCAGGAGGCTCACCTGATGGAAAGTGACTACCACCGTCCATGGACATCTGCAACACCGGGGGGCTTGCAGGTGCGTTGCCGGCCTTTCAGGAAAGAGTACGCTCTTTTCTTGAAGGTTCCTAAGTCGTATCGGTTCGGAAAAACTGCCGGCGAAAGCTGGTTCCACAGATTGGTTGTATATATAATAGTAATGTTGTCGACGCCTCAAGACTGGAGCGACAGCTTACTGCGTTTGTAACTGCTATATATAATATAATATAGCTTCCCACGAGTGGCTTTAGGTGCTACGTAGATCTTAGTAAAGTGTTTTTATCTTAAATATGTTTTGCAATATTATGTTTTTGATGAAGGTGACGTAACACTTACTGAGTGATTAAACTCTCTCGAAAAAATAAATACCATTCATATAATGGTATAAGTTCATGTCAAAATATACAGCCGTTTCTGAATATATATTTTCTTTAACATCGATCCTTTTACAGATATAGAAGAGGAAGATTAATAATTTTGATACAAAATATTTATGTTGTAAAATTGTTTTTTGAAAAGTATATAAAATATACATATATAATAATAATAATATATGTATAAAACAAGTGATTAATTTTTTAGTTTACTATTCTTAGTTCACTTTGTAGGTGATTTTTCTCCTTTAAATTAATAAGATTACTTCAATAACAGACTATAAAAAAACAATCTATAAAAATTAAAACTATTTGATGAAATTGTACTGTAGATCTGATCCTAATTACTTAATTTTCTTATTTTTCTTCTCTCTGCACTGTTCTCTCTTATAAATTGTTTTAATCTCCGGTGGTTTATGTCCAAGACTTAACTGATTAATTTAATGCTGTTCGTATTCATAATAAAAATTTAAAAAAATCATTATATGGAAGAGCTTATGTTAATACGAAAAATATTCAACCGAAACCTTGCTTTATTCGGATAAAAACAAAAACAAAAAATGTAATAATAATTATACATTAGACTGACAATATCGAGAGGTTTACTTTGTTGTTGTAGAAAAGTCATTAAGTTTTATCGGAGTATTCGACGGTAATCCGCGGCTCTGCGGCGATAGCCGACGAACCAAATAATGTCCAATAATGACGGCTTCGGCCGAAATAATACAACGTTGTGAACGTGACTTTATCTTAGATTAATTTAGAAATCGATCGATTTAGGGATCAATAGCAGATTAAGGAACACGAATTACGTATAATTTTGTAATATTTAACCTCAATACATACTTATATGTGGAATAAGATGTGATGACGATTTCCGTTGACTGAGAGTCAACTGTGCAGGATGCCTTATACTGAAAAAGTGTTTGTGTAAATACAGTTGTAATCTTAATCGCTTACTGTTCTAATCCCACGGTATTTGTCCGTCACCAGTAAAGAGAGACCAGACGGAAGTTTGAACTCAAGTTCCAGTTTCTCTCTAGCGATGACGCTTTAACGTTAAAACGCCCCTTAGATAACATCCATTATTTTGTTTTCCGTGTCAAGTTCAATCTCAGTATACAATATTGAATACGATGTTATTATTATACATATATATTCTGCTAGTTATCATACGGCAAACCTATATAATCTATAACCATATAAACACGAATTTCTGAATATACTTCATTACATATATTATATTTCATTACATTCTGATTATACATTATTTCGTATGAAATAATGTATATATTTTGCAATGAAAGTATTTTGCTGATATATACGCTTTAACTAATAACGGTATACAGTACAGTCAGAGTTACAGTACAATTATAATGACGAATAAGTACATTGAAATCTTCAAGTCGATTAAATATGAATTGTCAAGCGCGTGCACCTGACGCGCTAGACTTCGCTCGAAACGTCTTCTAGCGTTTCGATTACAAGTATAAACACTCACAAATTAATTACTGTTTAAAATATAAAACACCGATTTAATTCTCGATGTTCTATTGAAACGATTGTTACTGGTAAGACAAGATTTGTATTGTCAATTTCACACGCGTGACAATCAGCTTATTTATCACGGGCTTAGCACGTTCTGCTAAATACTTCCTCTAAATTAAAATCATACGAATATATTATTGAAGTGAAGGAAAACATCGTGAGGAAACCTGCATGTGTCTAATTTCAACGAAATTCTGCCACATGTGTATTCCACCAACCCGCATTGGAGCACCGTGGTGGAATATGCTCCAAAACTTTTCCTCAAAGGGAGAGGAGGCCTTAGCCCAGCAGTGGGAAATTTACAGGCTGCTAATGTAACACTGACGTTGCCAGCATGTACGATTAAAAATAAAGAAACCTTACGTTTTACTTTGGAAAAGGTTTAGTGAATAAATATTTATCTCTTTATTTATTTTATTGTACATCACTGAACTAAGGTTCAAAGGAACTAAGGTTAAGACGGATTGTTGGCCTTTCAAGGAAGATACACGCGATATAGTCTCCCAAACTTGATCAGCTCTACGCTTATTCTGAGCGAGTCTAGGATCAAAGGACATATGCGTATGCTTCCGCAGAATTGTCAAAAGTATGTAAACTTGACGCACAGTATGCACCTTGCATATGCGGTATAAATACGAAGTAGGAAAATGCGTAGGTTTATATTAAATATTCATTGAGTCTAGTAGCCAATAGAGCAGTGTGCGTCGGTGTGACACCTTATCTTCGAGATAATTATAAATAACTACAGCAGTTAAATAATTACTTGCAGTAATTGTTAATCATCTTTATTAAAAAATATAACTATTCACCTTTAACGCCAAGTTTCCGACTCCGGAAAGTCAATAAATCATTCTTGGGGCAAGGTATCCGCTTCTATAATAAAATTCCGCAAACATTTTTAACTTTGCTGTTTCACAGATTCAAGTCAATTGTAAAAAATACATCGGTAAAGAAGGCATATTATTCGATACAAGATTATATTGATGATAAAAAAGCGTGGAGGTAATGTTTGTTGACTTCCAGGCAGGAGACAACAGACATATATAATTGTATTTAACTAACACGACTGTATTTTTAGTTGTTGAAAAAGAGTAACTACTGAGTTTCTTGCCGGTTCTTTTCGGTAGAATCTACATTCCGAACCGGTGGTACCTTTTTACTTTAAATAGTTTGTCAAAAGTGCTTGTAAAAGCCTACTTGAATAAAGTATATTTTGATTTTGATTTTTTAATTTAACGATTACAAAATTATCGGTAATTATGCTTACAATTAACTTTATTGAATGATAATAATTTTTTCATAATGCTTTTCCGGTGAAAATTGTTGAAAATTGATAGCAAGTCGTCAAAAATAACGTCATTGCTATATTTGTGTGTGCGTGTGTGTGTGTGCTTTTAAAGAACAAAAATAACAAGTAATAATAAATATAAAAAACGTAACTTTATTGGCACAACGAGTGAAATTTTACTACGTGAAATATTACTACTAAGGATAATATATTTTTAAAACGATTGTAAATATTAGACGTCTGCACGTGCGTGTGTCTCCGATACTTTGACGGTAATTACGAACAATTGTTATTGAAATTGTCGTCGTTTAAAATATAATTTATTTCTCAATACCTGTCGTCGTATTGTTCTAATTACGTTGGCTCCCTCCTTACATCAAGCCGCAGTGAAGGAACAACTTGGTATTAATCTGCATAACTTCTCAAGTCAAAGAAGACTTTTACCGGGTAGTTACTAATGGCGCAATAATTAATTAAATAATTATATAAATGCAAATTGTATTTTATAAAGTGTGTATTTATTATTACTCTTGACTGAAGCAGACTTAATTCCCAAGATTATACTATCAATGGTATTGTTTTGTAAGATAACATGTTACAAAGAAGCCGTTTAGATTGTAACGTAACGCGATATAGCCTTAGTTTTCTAAACGAAAGTAGGAAGAATATGTAATATAGTGAGAGCATACAATAAAATGAAGATAAGACGGTTGTTAACAAAAAGTTACAGACATATTGCAAACAACGAGAAGATAACAGATGTAGACATTATACATATATTGTTGTCAATATCACAGAGTCGATTGAATATAAGGAAGAACAAAACTCGTTAAGTGGTGGCCGATTGCACGGAGGTTAGAGCGTGTAAAAAAGTAACTCTAAGGAAATAAAACAATTAGACTATCGCTTCTCAATATTTACTTGAGAATCGCTTAAAATTTTGATATGCACGCCATTACCCAACTGCACAGGGTTAGTAAATCTGTTGTGAGTCAATGAATACTATTTTAGCATATACCAGAAAACTTTAAAGTTTATTCTATTACACAGCTACAAAGCCATCAAGGAACGTGTGAGCTACACGTTATTATAAGAGCACGCTTTGGGAATAAAAAAAATAGATGAGCTTCTTAGTACAATTCTTCTCCAGTCTGAGCAAAAGATAAACAAAATAAATATCATGCATGTCTAAGATATTCTGTAATTTATTCGTAGCCTTTGATTATGTTATACAACATCGAGTCTCTGAATAGTAAATCATGCCAGAACTGAAATGAAAAAGGGCGCTCAATCTTTTGATTTGTAAACTAATCAATCAAATTCTGAAAACGAAGTAGCAAGGAGGTTCACTGGGATCTCAGTTACTATTGGGGTTCCGAAAGGTTCAATCTTAGGACCTTCTCATCATCTACACAAACGACTCATAGGAAACAAATATAAGATAGAAATTAGAACGTTTCATAAGTTTTTAAACTAAAAATAAACTGCAATTGTACCAGTATATTATGATATAATCAATGTTATCTGTGTACGTTAGTGCTTATAAGTAATTTATTGATGAACAATAAATTATAAATTTAATTTTATAAATATATTTAGAAAATTTTGTACACTAAAGGTAAAAATGTAACGCTAGCAGACCTTGCAAAATAAAAGATATTCAGTGTTTATAGAAGTTATGCTTAATTTGAATAAGAGCTTATTTTATATTACATAAAACTAGCTACGTGTGGGTAGAATAAGGATCTATATAAAACGTTTATATTGAAGGCATACAAAGATAATGTTATATCTTTATTTGAACCACGGCCCTTGCTCGTAGAGTCACTGAGGTTTCATCTGAACCTAACAAATATTTTAGGAACCCATAGAAGATAATAGTAATATCAATTAAATAATAATATATTTTTTATTTATTAACAAGAAGGAGAGGTCACGGTGATTTATTTTACGACAATAGTAAAACGAAAACGTTTCATTCATCTAATCAATATCTACTCCACACCTTTTTTATTTCATGTAAAAAAGACGAGTAATTACATTAAATTGATGAGACTATTCCTTTTCCTCGCTCTGACACAGCCGACAAATTCACGGACGATTGAGCATGAAATTGCCTACCTTGTATAAATTGTATTAAAACGAACGAATGAATAATTGTAGCGCTTCATCAATAAATATACGTAAATGCAACTAACAATTTAGTTAAACTTAACGTTATCTAACGTAACTTAACTCTTGTATATTATATGTAATAAAGACGCTGGCAAATAGGTCATATGTGAAAGTGGTCATCATCGCATAGACACTGTCTCCGAAAGAAACACTAATCATTCCGGACAGAGCCAACACATCACCAAACGTAAGAACCAATATATTATATATATAACCCACTCTGCCTACAACTACACCGGCTCACACCCTCCAAACCTTCATTCATTATCATACTCAGTAGCGTTCATTTGTTGCATATAATTAAAAAATATGTTTAAATTTATAGCCAACCCTTCATAAATAAGATATACAGACGCTTTGTTAAACTCCTTCTTTTTTGAAGTCGAGTTACAGAAATAAAAATGAATGTTGATGATTACAATAACGTGTCTCCATGTCAACGATATTATTCGAATTGATTATTTCTGGTAATGGGTGATAACAGTGGTTTTATCTTATTTGAAAAGGAATTGATTGTTTTAAAGTTAATCTGGTAGCTCTTATTACTTAAAAGTATTCGTAAATCTACTTAAATAAATACCATTTTCATTGTTCTATTACTACCGTGTTTGCGTTAAGGGCAGAGGGGTGTCCTGAATGTGATCTTCGAGCCTGATAGAAATTCTTATCAATAGTATTATCAAAGGGTTAAAAAAATCGAAGGAAAAATATATTTTTTAACGTATATTCTTCAAGTGGGCATCATAGTATCCTAATGGAAATCTACCAACATTTAGGAATATTATAGAATAGTATAGAACACATTAGTTATTATTTACGATTCAACGGGGAAATGCTGCTAGCATTCTTACCACCATTCCACGCGGCCAAGATTTATACAGTAACTATTTTTAATTCATATTTGTATATATATTTAAGCACTTAATTTTATCTATTTTTTTATCAGTATTTGTTAAAATAAATACTTCATGCTATATTAATTACATTAACAATTAATTATACCTATCTACTCTGTTCATCAAAATCAACGAATATTTATTTCATGCGTTATAAAGATAAATTTTATCGAACAATGTTTCGTCTTTTGATATTTCCGTTAATCTGTTTTATTCAAAGGATTACAATAATTTATTATATTTTGCGTAAGCCTATGCGAACTGCTCGTTCAAAATTAACGATCCATGGTTCGGTCTGACATTTATAAGCGAAATTTGACAGCACTACTATTTTCTTTAATACTTCCCTCGTACTTCGTTTTTATTTATTTATTTAGAACTATCAACAAAAGATACAATAATTCGTGTACAGCAGTAATTTTTAATAATACATTTCAATTGTTCTTTTACTTACAGGTAATTACAGCATGCAATTTGTTATAGGTAATCATCGACTAACAGAGTTACAATAATAAAAAATAATAGATATTAAATTGCGTAAAAAAAAACAAAAAAATCATGTTTACAAAATATAGGATTTTTCTTAATTTATGTAAAAAATAAAAATTTTATTTTTAAAGGAGTAAATACTATCATGCAAGATGTCTAGTTCATTGATACCAGTCGATAAATCGTTATACGTCCTAGCTAGTCTGTTTATTGGTGAATTTTTTCCTAGGTTGGTTTTTTGTTTAGTTGTTACAAATAACGGTGACTTGTATCTAGGTATTCTGAAAGGCACGTTAAAACCAATCATAGAGAGGATTTGTGGGCAATCAATTTTATTATTTAATAATTTGTGTAGAAACGTTAGATCTAAAAGTTTTCTACGACAATTCAAGGACAGTAAGTGGTAGTTATTAAGTTGGTCCTGGTACTGTTCGCCCCGCAAGTTATTAAATCTATAATGTAAAAATTTTAAAAACTTCTTTTGCACTCTCTCGATTGTATTAATATGAATTTTATATTGAGGGCTCCAGACAACAGAACAGTATTCCAGTTTACTTCTAACCAAGGAGTTGTAAAGAGTTATGATTGTATATGACTTATGTAGCTCCTTAGAGTTTCTCAAAATGAATCCCAAAGACTTGAATGCAGATGTTGTAATGTGTTCGACGTGAGTATTAAATTGAAGCTTCGAGTCCAAAATAACTCCTAAATCTCGAATAGTTTGCACCTTGTTTATAGTAATACCAGATATATTGTACGCACTTTCTATAGTTATTTCTTTTTCGTGTAAACTGAATATGGTAGCACTTCTTGATGTTTAATTTCATTTTATGTAATTTGCACCAGTTTTCAAGGCGATTAATATCTTCCTGTACTATTGTCACGTCGTTGTAAGCTTTAATAGTCTTTGTAATTTTTAAATCATCAGCATACAAGTAGGCTCTAACGTGTTTAAATATTAAGGGTAACTCGTTTATAAATATATTAAAAAATATTGGACCTAGAATTGATCCCTGTGGTACTCCTGAATGTGCAATGTATGGAACTGACTGATATCCATCTATAGCTACTGTAGATGGGCGTGCGTTAATACTTCGTTTTAGACAAATGTATACATTACACAAAACGCTCTCCTTTTTTCACTTGAATTCCTCAATAAAATAACATAACATTAACAGCCTGTAAAAGTCCCACTGCTGGGCTAAGACCTCCTCAAAGTTTGGAGCGTATCCACCACGCTGCTCCAATGCGGGTTGATGGAATACACATGTGGCAGAATTTTGTTGAAATTAGACACATGCAGGTTTCCTCACGATGTTTTCCTTCACCGCCGAACACGAGATGAATAATAAACACAAATTAAGCACATGAAAATTCAGTGGTGCTTGCCTGGATTTGAACCTGAAATCATCGGTTAGGATGCACGCGTTCTAACCACTGGGCCATCTCGGCTTTAATAAAATGTATACTCATATTTATTAAAGATTCGTACTTTACTTGCTAGTATACATTTATGTCAAGTTAGTCGATGAGCAAAAGTTCAAGTAGGGTGCTCCCTAATGGAACCTTTGCTCATCGACTAACTTGATATAAATGTATTTAAGAAACAACTCTTACAAATCTATAACAAGTCATGATCTGAAAATCAATCAAATAGTTTTTTAAAAATATATAAAACGAAAAAATATTTAGAAATTCGCACCTGGTCAGGTGCGAATTTCCCTATCGGCTTAAAATTTAGGCTGACGAGTTTTTTATATTCATTGCTCCAATGAGACATACAAGTCTGCTTTTAAAAACTCAAAAACATATTAAAGACACATCTAAAAAAATAAAATTAATTCTTTACTTGTTTTTTTTTTTTGATTATCAGGAAGTAGGGGGTGGCTTCTGCCATAGGCCTAACTATACTGGACACATAGTGCACAAGTGCACAAGTCTACGCGCAAACACAAGTGCACTTCTTAATTCCTATCTCTCATAATCCGATATAACAGTATTCCGATACGATCGAGAAAAGTTCAGGTGCAGGAGCAACGGCTTTACTTGCTTAACGAAGCACGGGAGTGAAAACACTTCCAACCTCTGAAATTTTTCGACTTAAAACCTCGTACAATTTTTTATCGGACCGACCCGGCGTTCAAACCGTCAACTAGCCACTAGTTTTTGTCATTTATATAAATAAAAACGAAATACCACTCACTAATTAATCACACAAAGTCAGAAACTATAACATCTACAATCTTTAAGATCCGCTAAGAACGGATTTTACGAAACTTCACCCCTAAGGGGGTAAAACGCGGGTTGGAAGTTCGTGATTTATAAATTTCGCGCGGGTAAAGCCGCAGGTTCAGATAGCTATACTAATGTGAAAAGACTGATTACGTTAAATATTATAGAGGAAGGCATAGTGTGCTACATGCACTAAATGAGAAGTCTGCTTCATACACTAGTATGATGTTGAGGAATTAAGAGACACTGACCGCATTAGTCGATCTATACGCCGCTAGGTAGATAATTATTATAGCGTACATTACGCGCTGCCAAAATTAAGAGCCTGTATATATAGTACAGTAAAGCCACTATCAGTCCGTGCAATAACTTTTTTTTAAATTAAGAGATTAGATTAGAAAAACATACATTTTACAATCTTATGTGACACTGATTTTCCTCACAAACGACGGTGGCTGGACATTTTCCGGTATTCCTTGAAGAGTCAAATTTGGCCAAGCCCTTGAAATGAATATTACAATACAGAGCTTAGTCTGTCACTCTACATACTAATTAACTTGCCAGGATAAATGTCGCTGCGTATTTTGGAACATTCTCTTTTGCACTAACAATGATAAAAACAATGTATTTAAATTCTTTTAACGTGAGAATATAAACAACATATATTTAATATTACGACAAATCAACACAGAGCTATTCTAAGATGACACCGGACTTTTACATTAAATGTATCTGAGCCATCTTGGCACAAATAAAAGCCAGAAAAAAAAAATAGATTAAATGTAAAATACTATGACATTGACTTTAATTATCAATTCGGTTACTCTTTATATTTACAACTCGAAGATAAGAATAACAATAAGGATCACCCGCTACATCATATTACAATATTTGCAATTACATTAAAATATTACAATATTTTATTTAAAATTACATCAACAAAGTTCATTGACAGTAGTTTAAATGTGTAATTTGAAAAAAATATATTCAAAAATTAACTTACCTGTACGGAACGTTAGCCGCTGCGAAGATGTATTGACTGTTGTATACAGCGCTGAATAGAATCGGTATCAATATGAAACAGTAGGTCCGGACCTGGAAACGGCCGAGCTGTCCCACCTCCACCAGGATCTCATCCAAGTCGATGTCACTTTCCTTGCTCATCGTGTTCACTTTAGAAGTTTAACCAAAAAATGTTTATAATCAGTCAAACATTCTTTCCGTGTTCCATCTTGGATAAAACATTCGTCACTAATCGTTTTATCTCATTAATAGCATTAATTTCGTATTTATCTTTTGTTATTTTAATCGGTAGCGCAGCCGTCGTACTGCGCGTGCGCCTCTTGTCTGCTGCCGGTGAGGCGCCACTCCGAGCGCCGATTGGTGCTCCTCGCGCGGTAGGTGCGAAATAATCGCAAGTACCGGCCGACCGTCCATCGCGTACAGCGGACGGCAGCGCGATATACTCGTATAGTCTAGTCTAATCAATTATTTATCTAATACATTGTTAAAATTGTAATGATTAAGACATTATATATTTAAAAATATGTTATTACCAAAAAGCACGATCTCAGCCCTTGTCTGAATTAGGTATAGAATATAAACTAAGCTAAAATATAAAATACTGCTAATAGAGAATATTATAACAAATAATCAATAAGTATAAATAAAATCCAACCACCAACCACCAACCACCCACCACCATGCCAATCTTAGAGTATCCTAAGCCTTTTGTCGATTTAGTCGCAATAAACCCACACGAGGCGATATCGCTGCGCGTCCAGTAGACAATTGTCTTTATTATCGAATAATTCAGATAAAGTAGTGATAGATTATAGATTGTCGCTTAATATAGCGTCGTGAATTATGTTGATATTAAGATAATTCAAAGGTAACGAGATATGAACATGCCACTTTACGAAAATGATCTTGTAACACTTTTAACACAACAATGCAAACCCTGAAGTGGGTGGTACCAGCCCCGACGAGCTTGCACAGAGCCTACGTGTCTGATTGCTGTCCCGTATGATTATGGAAGGCAGAAGATACAATGTGCTTATAACACTGACTTTAAAACTAGTAAAACCTTAAAAGGTGTAATATACCTAGAGTAATTACGGCATGAAGTAATTGTTCTACGTACATAAGTAAATAACATTAATAATAACTTTTGAGTTATTTACAAAGTGCTCTGCTATGACGTGAAATGATCCTCTTTTCGTTTTACAGGTAAAAATCTAACGAATTGACGAAATATATAAGTAAATATAAAGTGTACAAATCTTAAGCCCTTGAAAATATACGTTATATATGTTAATTGTGTTTTTCTGCTGCGCGCGTTAAGTTTTTTGAAATATTACAAATTAATCAACTAGTTTGTTTAACCTTAACTATCGATATTTAATATTCTCAAATACGGATGACGCATAATTTTTAATGCTCATTCGGCATCTCGTTTGAACAATTTTTGTATTTATATTTCTAAAGACAAGAAGCATGCAGTTTTAAGACAGTGTCGTAACTCATTGTGAATATATTTTGAGGAACACGTGTGTGTTTTCAATAAGAATCTATATTGTCGCTCTTAGCCGGGCCCCACTGTATAATGTTCCTGGACGACATTTTAGAAAATAATAAATATATATCCGTCAAAACTTACCTGGCCTTCGTGTTCATACCCATGAAGATGTACTGAAGTTTGTAGAAGGCGCTGAACATAACCACGATCAAAATGAGACAGTAGTTCTTCTTCTGGTATCGTCCAAACAGACCCATTTCAACGAGGATCTTGTCCATATCAATATCAGTCTTTCGATTTATCATGATGTTAAGTACCAACTGTGGTTAGTCCGGTACTTGTGAGAGGTTTAGCTTCTTATCGAACATGTATGCAGCTATGACATGACAAGAAAACTGACGTAAACACAACCTTAATTGCAAGTAAATTGTTATAAAATTCAAAATATTTTTTAAATATTGGTTTTAGTTGAAAGAGTAAGCGCGAAATTTTATTTTTACACTCACATTGAAACACCCTTAAATACTATTCATTAGAAAATATAACATATTGTATTGAATTAATAAGAGGAATATTTGAATGTATCTTTCTTAATCATAAACTGTCATGCGTAAAATGTGATAGTTATTTGCAAAGAGAATTAATATAATTAAAAAAAATACAAATGCAAAATAAATAATCTCTCGTACAGGAGACAAGGTTCGTGCGTTACCTCGAAGTAGTAGCAGCTAGAGTTTAGATGTTAGTAGAGCTTAGACTTTCATGCCTCGGAAAACTTGTAAAGCCATCGATGCTACGCCTTAACTCTCTGCAGTACAGTATTTTGTGTAATTCACGCCGCTGCTTGAAAGTTGCTCCGTTTAGTCAAATGAGTGGTAAATTAAGCTAATTGTCTGCTAGATACATACAACCAAAATTTTATTATAATTAATGAACTGAACTAAAATAACTAAATATAATCTAGAAGCATCTTATATTGTAGCAAATTTTTCATTGACATGACCATTTTTTGTTTAAAGAAAGAAAAAAAAATCTTAATTTTTAATAGTGTTTCTATTAAAATAAGCTTAGTCAGTAACACAAACAACTAAAACATTTTTATGATGTTATTATATGAAATTTAAAGCTTTTAAAAGGTGTGTCGTTCGTATAACTGATAGCTCCGTGATCGTTAATACCACTGATAGGCTTTATAAGCATTTACGGTTCGTAATTAGGGTGATATGAAGAAACATAAGCTAATTACAGTTCAACGGTTTATTATACTAGTGTTCACAAGCAAATCATACTTCAAAGGCACAATTTAGGAAGACACGATACACCAAGCAAAATCGTTGAAACTAGAAGGAATTAAGATTAAAAATGCCCTTTTTGGAGAAAGAAAGCAAATCATTTAAACGAAGAAAGTAAGAGTATGAGAACTAGGTAGGCAGAGAAAAGTCTTCTTATCGTTTTATGACCTTGAATATTTCGCTATCGAATCCGATCGAATTCATCGATATGAGTAAATAGATAATCGTATTTTAATGTGACGACACTTACATAATCATTGTAAGTAATACGCGTACGGTCCGATCATGCGCGTTTCATCAAGATTACTTATCTTTTTGAACATGTTGGAATAGGTTAATTCTCGTGTACTACATTATAATACAAATTAACATCGACATATTCAGTCAAAGGCTCATATGTAAAGTGCATTTAGGCAAAAGCCTCACCTCTCAAGGTTTGAAGGTTTCAATTTCAATGCCTCTTGGTTGGGACATATGTACTCGTACGTAGCAGAATTAAATTCGACACATGCAGGTTTCCTCACGGTTCTTTCCTTCACCGGTAAATATACTAAAAAAAAACAGCAATAGCTTTAAGAATACTTTAAAAGTATATTTTCTCTATGATGTAACTTCGTGTTTTACACAATATTGGTATCGCAAAACGTGATTAACAATACTTAGGTACAATAGGTTCAAATAGGGTCATATACGAGTAAATTTTGTGTTTCCTCTGGTTGTTCTGAGAATCCCATATTCTGGAAGTTGACGTTGTGTTTTCTCCCGTGCCTCGGAAAGCACAATCTCCAAATCCAAAGGTTCCAGTCGAGTCGGATTATGAGAGAGATGATAAAAAAAACTCTCGCGTTTGCGCATTGATTTATTTTTAATGTCTCCGATGAAAAGAACGCCGAAGTTGAGGTTAAGACGACCTAGACTCTTAATAGAAAATAACTAACGCTTCAATCCCTTTTTCGTCAGAAGTCATAGTTTTTTATAAAATGAATCGCTATAAATAATTTATTGTAATTAGTCAACATTACCATAAATGAGCTCGAGTATTTCTGACGACCGTTTTTTGCCATTCTGGCGCACGATCCAATGTAAAGTGCTTATATATGGCGTAGGTACTTTCAAGGATGCTATAGCGGATACCTTATGTTAATCTGCCGTTAATCCCAAAAAATCCTTCTTGGGCTCGCCTAAAACACCGTGATTTCTTCGGTCAAGGCGTGCATGTGATTCAGATGATCTGCATCTGCATATTGTATTTTAGGTACCTGACGATAATTACGAATATTTTTTTAATATAAAGCCATGATACCCTGAAATGGTTTCGAAATATCGACCATCCCTTACATCTCCAATGCTCCACAAACTTTGGCAACCAAGCTGTCCTTTAAAAAAACAACAAGTAACTATGCAAGTAAAATTATGTGTAAGTACTATTTAATATTTATTTATTATGTTTTGAAATGGAGAACGGTCGACTTTTCTTAATCGGAAAGGTTTGTCGTAGAAATAAAACACAAATATATGTAACGTAATAATTACATATTATATGTTCAAACTTTATATGTACATCAACATCGAATGAGAAAACAACAACTACGGATAGTGTACACAGGGAACAACAGGTTTAAACGTATAGATTATGTACAGTGGTGCACCCGAGTATAGATACAAATATTACATTGCTTATATTATTATAGTTACAGGTATAACAGGCAACGACATTATACTTCACATACTAACAGCACTTATGCAATGATCATACTTTGGATTATTTTATCTAAAAATATATATTAGACGAAAAAATAAATGGCAACATTCAAAAATGACACAGTGTTATCATTATTTGTAATGTTTTCAAATTATTCTGCAAATATTTTATTGTTTTTTAAGACCATTTTCAACCTTATATATTTTTATTTATATTATGATCGCAATTTATATAAATATACTTATTATATAATACAATTGCTTTCAAGATAAGGTAACTTATGTTAACAAGACTGCGTCGATATATTCATATATTATACCTCTACGTAACATTGCTATTGATAGACAGCCAAATGTATTTATTATAAACAGGATGACGGTTAAAAAAGGTTACATTATTTTATTATTACAAATGGCAAGACACTTATCTGTGTGAACCGACGCCTTATGAACAATCAAAAATATATTAACGCTATACATTTCCATAATTAACGTGAAAAAATACACAATAATTTATAATTTATATCCATTTAAAATATACACATACATTCGTATATTGCTGTCTTGCTGTATGTAACATGGTTTAATACGAACATAAGAAAACTTACATCATAATTACGACTAGGGATGTGCAACTTGTATTTGGTCATCAAATATATCGATAATAAATTAAGCAACGAATAAATCGATTAATCTATTGAAATTAATAAAAACTATGACAAGCATTGGGTAATTAAAAATAATAAACGATTTTATGCGAACTTTGAATTAAATTAAAATATGTTTGAAACAACTCAACCACAACAATGTTAATAAATAGCTGACGCATTCAATCTATCTGCAAACGTTGTATATGAAAACGACTGCGTTATATATTCGTGCTTAATAAGGAAACTCTTTATAAGATACCTCGTGTTATTACTTGTTGTTTTTGTCGAATTAAAATAAGTTTGCCGTTTGTATTCATTACCGTTTTAATAATAAAGCAGAAAAATGAAAAAAAATGTGATTTGTTGTAAATGTTTTCTCTTCTAACAGAGACCGTAGTACTGGTTCTAAATAACCTCGTAACAGACAGATGGACTGACAGTACAGGGTTAGTGAATCGGTACCATTTCGGTACAGCACTTTAAAAATTAAACACCAGTATATATTTATTGCATTGTCATTTTAGTAATTGGCATTTATTTGCATTAATCTAATTACAACTTTATATCAATTGACCAGCCCTCCCGTATTCGTAAACGATAAAATCTAATTCCATAAACTTATCACCAACCAAACCATTAAAAATTATTACACTACATAATAGTAAAAAATATACATATTATTTTTATTTATATTTTTGTTATATGGTAACAATGGGAATGAACGTATCGTATTGCCGGTTGTATTTACAAGAAACATGTATTTAATTACAAATACTACACTTTCAATATTTTTGTATAAATATATTACATTATAACTTTTTGCATTCGATCGATAAAAAATGTTGAAACGACAGATGTTAAGATATACGGAGTGATCAATATTTTTCACTTATTAGCGTGATACCGTCCGGTCCGATCCGGCGCAGTCGGTCGAGAGTGAATAGAACTATTTAATTGTAACCTAAAGTTACGAATCCGGCAATCACTGCTGAGTTTTCATTTTCTGTTTAAAACAGCGGTGAAGGAATTACCGCGTAAAAAACTATATTTACCTAATTTTATTCCGCCGTGTGTCAACGTGTGTCACCTCCCACTAAGAAAACACTGGAAGAGAATGCCTTTACCCAATGATGGCATATCACGGGCTGATTAAGTGGCCATCACACGATCAAAACGGCATAACTTCCACCCGTGACTTTAGATAAGTTTTCACATATAATTTGAAAGATAAGCAATGGGTCATAATCAGTCATGTCTACACGAATATTGTAATGATTGGCAATTACAAGTTCTATCTGATGATATCTGATTAATATTGAGGACCTAAATACAACTATCTGGTTATTTAAGACATTTTACGAATCCATCAATACGAATATTACACGATATTTATTGTATATTCATTGAAATAATTGAGTATTCGTTGATTTTGGTGTAGGTTAGATGCATTTTGGTGGAAATAATTAATATTAGTAAATGTGTGAAAGAATAGAGCAGCCTTAACCCAACCCGTAGGTATCGTGAGGACCGACTAAAATAAGTTTTGTAACGCATTCACCAATCGAGTACGTATGATAACGGAGAACGGAAATTCTAGCAAAAGAGTTTATAAAAGGTCGAAAGGCAAGCGACTGTCTACCCCCTGAGAATATAGTGCAACACTTGCTCGTTTGATTCAGTAGGATCTACATTCCAAACAGTTGTAACTTTGCGTTTTATTGAATTTAAAAAATGACCATTCAAAAGAGGTGGTAAGAGCTTACTGAAATATATTTTTGATGTGAGATATCTAATAATTAAGGTACTAAAGCCACAAGTATACGTTAAATATAGTTATGAATAAACTTGCAACCGTAATATTTAAAAAAATAATAACTTCAGTAATATTTTAGGTCACAACCAAATCGTCTCAATACGATTCATTGTTCTGATTATTGACTAAATGAAACAGCACCTTCGGAATTATAATAACTTAGGAAATCATATCGTTGCCATATGAAACCGTTCTACCCGTTAACCAAAACTAATAGACCCCTAACCGCAGGAAGTTACGTTTACACATGTTCCGAAAAAAACGCCATATTGACGATAAAGTACCAAGAAATAATAAGGAAGATTTGAAGATTAATATTTTTGCTGCAAGTTTTTTTTTGCGCACTCTTTTTAGGTTCACAATCTGGTATAGATCTGTATTATAGGACCTATAAACAATCAGCTAAGGCTTATGAACGGTTTTTCCCCTAGAATTGTTACTATTTATTGATACTTAATCGTCGTTTTTGATAAGTTTTTATCAATGCATTCTACGATCTCACTGTCACAAATCAAACGCCCTTTTACACCGACTTGAATTGGCATAAAAAAAACACCAAAACAATGTTATCAGTGTTTTATCGGTACGAACATTTGCACGGTGATTTCACCTCTTAGTGACGACTATCTTGAAAGTTTCAATTATAACTTAAGTCCATATGAGTACATTTCGAAAACTCTAGACGATTCTGCGAATGACTTTTATGGCATCGACCCGTGATACATATATTACTGTAATACCAAACCACGTCCCGCTATTTCGGAACGATCAGTTCAAAGTAAAGTCGTCCTTAACTACACTACCATAAATCATATATTCCTTTACACCGAGCCGTTGGACGGGACTGAGAGCACACCGACCGTAGATATAAAAATCTCGACTATAGAAGCTCGCGTCCGTCTGTTCGCATCCCTTGGACCCATTGAAGTAAAATATGATACTACGAAATTTAAATATTTCTAAAAATTCATTAAAAATTGCTAGGAAAAGCGACCGTCTGTCGGTTACAATAGAATAAAAAGACATCTGAAGATTGTAGAGTTAAGTTAATCAAGATTTTCATTTCTCTCGTCAGCCTCGTGAAGATTCGTCGCGTCATATACATGTGAGTCTTCTCCGATTCTTTTACCTTATCATATAAATAAGCTTAAGACTGACGACCTTTTAATTGAACGATAAACTTAAGAGGGTACCCACTAAACACGTTCGCGTTACCATGTCATATTTTAAATAAATCCTAAATAATAAAGGCGAAATTGTTTTGGTAGTTTCGTACTTACTCACCCTTCGAACCGGCACACAACAATATTAAATATTGCTGTTTAGCGGTATAATATCCGGTGGTACCAACCCAAACGGACTTGCAAGGAGCCCGACCACGAAGTTTATTGTAAGTATATTTAGGAACATTCGCCGTCGGTAACGAAACAAATGCTTTTAACGTGCAAGTATTTCCGGTCACGTGTCGCTGTAACGCACGTTCAATATTGAGTCACATAAGTGTTACACGCGAATGCTCGTGGTATGTGACCCTCTGCTCTTAAATTATCTCAAAACACAAAATATCAAATCACTCTTTCGCATTTACAGCCCAAACCGCTGATAACTTATTAAATTAAAAACATTCAATGAAAATTGCAATTTCAAAACGTTAAAGTTACAAATTATTAAAATACACCGTAACGGCATCGACATAAGGTTGAGTTTCATAATTCAGTATACATATATATAAAAATTGCTTCGTCACTAATACACAGCATCGAATACATCTAATTTACTAGACTAGTTAACAAATATCTCACTGTACTCGTTCAAACGGGATACGCCAAGACATAACGATAACATCTACAAGGTAAAGTATTTACAAGTTATACGTCAACAGTTTACGAAATCGTTACGGAAACTTCCTTTATAAATAAAATAATTATTAATCGATAATAACACGAAGGTCACAACATGATCATTGTTCGATAACTAAGTTAAGGAAAATCTAATGAAATACCGACGCGGAACACCGGAGGGACGATGCAAACATACATATTCGAATTATTCGATTCTATAACGCGACGGTCTGCCGCGTTATGACGTATTTGAGTCTATAAATAATTAAAATAATAAATTAATCATATTATTATAAGTGCAGTCAAATTTATTCGAATCGCAATCTTTTATCCGATTATTTAATAATAAATCATTTGGTAATCGATGTATTCGATTCTGACATTCGCCGTACGGCATCAAAGTAAGCGAAGTTAATTATTAAGTAACGTTTAATATTATTTTGCCATCAATTCCGATGCATTAAGTATCTAAATATCAGTCACGATGGTAAATATATTTCTAATATAATAACGTTATGGGCATCGTCAAACGGCGCCGCATAAGGGCGACTACAGACGAAAGGCCGGCGACCAATATTAAACAGAGACATTTCTTTAAGTTATGAGTAATATTTTCGAACTCAATATCCAGTGAAACTGAAACAAAGACGATGAAAAATACATCACTTCCGTCATCGTATTGTTTGAATCTTAATTTAGCTCGTACCGAACTCGAACGACGGAGAGGAACACTTTATCCCGAGATATTATTTAGAAGTCAAATACTACAGATTAGTAAGTGTTGAATGAAAGACAACCGAAAACTAAGGACTTAATGTGGGAAAACAAAACAAAAACTTAATTGTAATTCTTAGCAATGACGTTCGATGAGTAACTGGTCGCCGGCGACTCGTCTGTAATTCAGTAATTATTTTTTTACTAAGACGTTAAGTTTTAATAAGAATGATATTTAATTTAAATATAATTTATCCGTTATGCTTGACGTAACTTTAATTTTTATAACAAATTTTTCAGCGAATTTACTTTTCTAAATATAATTTTAAATATAGGGGATTTTCGCAAACACTTGCTTCGCGGTTCCCTTAAATTAACACACAAACATGAACCTTATTGTCATACAAATAAAGTGTAAATGTTTAATGTATTCAAGATAGTTAAATATTCAAAAAATCTATATACAAGAGGAATACATTGATCGTTTCAAATGACCTAATGGGTTCCAGTAACAGAATCATATTTATAAGGGAAAGTAGCATTTGGCGACGTGTTGCGGATACAAATATTGTACGCACTCGTGTTAAACCAAGCCGTAAGCCGAAGTCAAGTTATCTGGTAAATATTTTCTTTGATTTGTTCAATAGTGGTAGCTGTGCAGTGGTGGGCTTGCTTATCAAACCCCCCGCCCCACCACCAATCAGATATACAACTTGTATTCCTAAGATAATTTAAGGACACCAACAATTATGATATTTCGCTAATAAGGAAGACGTATTTAAATAATTGAATAATTTGTTTTCACGTCGACAATTTTGAAAATTTAAGGTTTATACACTATTTGGGAAATGTCCGAGCAGCTCGGCGTGAAGACGATTCATCTCGTAGCATTCGTGTCGTGTTAAGTATTAAACGTATATCTTGTTGCACCCTAAATAAACTAATATGTAACATTACATACTTTGTTAGGACACAGTGGACTTATTGCATAGTTTTTAAACCGCGATCGGTTCGAGTTGTCTTATTTAACGTTGCGAACCAAAAGTACGCGGTGCTGCGCGCTGCTAGAGCACCTGCATAGTAATTCGATCACTTCGGCAATTATAGTACATCTTATGAATACATTTCGTGCTCCCGACTCGCCACGCGCGCGGGAGACATCTGGCAGTCGAATCGCTCGCATCTAGCGGAACTGAGTATGATCCTGAAACGGAATTACGTCGGAAGCTTTTGATAAGATTTAGAGTAAAATATTACGAAAACAGAGGCGGTCCTTCGTGAACTCGATATTTGGTCGAGACCGCCAGCGGGGCGCGTGCGGCCGGCGAGCACTGACCGGCGCTCAGAGCGGCAGGTGCGCGGCGGGCGGCGCGGCGAGCGGCAGCAGCGGGTGCAGCGCCAGCGCCGCGGCGGCCGCGTCGGCGGCGGCGCCCGGCTCGCCCAGCGCCGCCAGCACCAGCGCCAGGCGCCGCCACGTGTCGGCGCGCGACGGCTGCAGCGCGCCCGCCTCGCGCAGCGTGCGCTCCGCCAGCCGCAGCCAGCCCAGCGAGTAGTACGTGGCGCCTGCGACCGAATTATTCCGTTTAGAGCGAGCGCTCGGCGGGGGGGGGGCGAGCGCGGCGCGAGGGTACCGACCGAGCTGCACGATGCTGTCGAGGTGCGTGGGGTGGATGGCGAGCGCGTTCTGGAAGCACGTGCGCGCCTCGGGCCACTCCGCGCCCGCCGCGTGCACGAGGCCGCGCTGCGACAGAAGGGCGAGTCGAGTGAGTATTCATCACGATAGCCAGCCGCCGTGTCCGGACGTCCCATGAAACACCACTCGTGTAATTCATTACATAGATATACACTGACCGTATAAAACACGAGGTGACTGAACGGCGTCAGCGACGCCGCTTCCGACACGCATCCCGCCGCCGCGTTCACTCTTCCTAGCCTAAGAGGGAGCCCAATGATTATACTCAGTGACGGGAAACACCGAGAGCCTCGTAATCTATTTTACCGTTGCACTACAAAATGTATCCGTCATCTTACTCGACACAATTTGATCAAATTTAGAATGTGAAGTTCGAACGAAAGGGCGCGCGTCACCTGAGGCAGAGGTCGGCCAGCAGCAGCCAGGCGTGCGCGCGGTGCTCGGCGAGCGGCGGGCGCGCCCGCGGCGCGGCCTGCGCCTGCGACTGCGACGACGCGCCCTCCGACAGCGCGCGCTCCACGCGGTACGCGCCCGCCGACTCCGCCCGGATGGACGCTGCGCGAGACAATTTCGGGTGTTCATAGTTTTTATTATCTCTCCGTACCGACCGACTCATTTGTGACGACTGAAAACAACTGGCCCGAGGTGAGACCCCAATGGTACTCCTAGGTTGCTTGGACAGATTTATAGTGAAACGCGCTTATTGCTATTTCTAAAAACATTTTATTGAAATGAGACTTTAATTAGAGTCGGAGGGATGAAAAGAGCATAATTTGTCTATAAGACGATCGTGATCGACTCTGTCCAAAGCTTCGCTAAAGTCTGTGTAGATTTTATCGACGGATTCGACTAGTATTTCGACAAATTCGGTCATGGCTGGCGTACCACTAATGCAATGAGCGTCCAGGTGTCCAGAAACGAAAGATTAAAAATTAGCGAATACGTCGAATGTACAATTATATAATTCTCCGTGATTTTTACAGTCTATCGATTTAGACGGAGAAGTTAATTGAGAAATTGTTTTATTATTTACGAGTTTGTGTTTAAACGTTTCCAACAATATACTCTTACCGGCGTCTCTGTTGCTGTGCGTGTCGTCGTGTTGCGAGTCCGACAGCGCGTCGAGCTCGGCGTACCCGTTCGTATGTTCCGTGTCCACCTCGCCGTCCGCGCCGTTCAAGAGCTTCAGGAGCTCCTTACCGGTAGCGAGAGCTGCCTGAAATCAACTCATCGTACACTAGAGGCCGTGCCGGCGCCCAATCGGAGGATTTTTTTTAAAAAAAAACGTTATCGAGAGATATTGTATTCAATGATATAGTCGTTGACTTTTTATTTTACTTGTACTACTTTCTTTATTAAAACAGATGCAACGAACTGGTCGCTACGCAGAAATTAAGTCTATCGTGCATCTCCCTGGAAGCCTCCGTCCCCCAGACGACCTCCGGAGGACGAGCCGGCCCCGTCACCGTACCTCGCCGCTCTCCCACACGAGCTGCAGCGCGGCCAGGCTGGCGAGCGGCCACTCGGCGCCGGGGTAGTGGTGGTGCGCCAGGCGCGCGGCCGCCAGCGCGCGGCGCCCGCGCACGCCCGCGCACGCCGCGCCCCACAGCGCCGCCGCCAGCCGCAGGCCGCCGCCGCACTCGCTGCGCGCCCGCAGGCACGCGCGCGTCGCGTCCTGCGCCGCACGCGAATTACGGATTCATTCTGAGGCAGCCGGGGCCGAGGGGGGCCGCGACCCTCGCCCTGCCGATCGGAGCAGAGACGATGACCGAATGTCGGTCGATACCGGTGAGGTTAACCTTGTGCTGGTTTGGAGAAATTACATTGCGATTCGGCAGCCGGCATGATACAGATGACATTTTTCAAAATCGTACTTTGGAAACTGCACCGAGTTCCAGCACGAGTGCGAGTGGATCGATCGGTTCATATAAATTAACGTCAATATATTGGCTGTTCTGTTTAGTTTTACCATCGCCTCGTTCAACATCCCCAGGTGAATATACTGCAGCGCCAGGTGATAGAACGCCAGGTGGTCGTTGTCGTCCAGCTCCACTGACTTCAGCAGCATCCTTAGACTGGTGTCGTTATCTGCTTCCTTCTCAATGCGAGAATTCGTTTTCTGAGAAGAGAGTAATTTTTTGATTACGTATCGTGCATCAAAAATGTGTGTGTATTTAAAATAATATAATGATATAAGTAGCAACTAAGATTCTGTGTTAATAATTAGTAAGTAAGTTTTGCATAACTCAAGTATACAAAGTGTTCCGCAAGGGTCTATTGTATGGACTTTTTTCCAATATAACCTACACCTTCAATTTTTATATTACATGCTTTCTACTAAAATTGCCTATTTATAGCAAATGTTTTTTTTTTCCGTTCAGTGGGGTCACCTGTGCTTTCGATTGTCGTCCGATTCCGCAGTAGAGATAGCAGCGCGCCAACAACACGCCGCCCCGAGCCTCCTCTATCGACAGCGCCTCCTCCGCCAACTCGATTCCCTCCTCTATCTACGCAAGACGAAAACTATCGATGTATCCACTTAACTTTCAAATATTTCTCGACAACGAACGAACCGATTAGTTTTTTTATTGAAGTCTACCGTCTACTACTAAACCATAAATAGAAACGCTCAAATAATAAAAATATTAATAAACGTCGCGGGACCCTCGGTCGAAGCGAAGTCGCTTTCGCTACATATTCAATTAGAAATCCAACGAACAGGCATCAGTATCGATTAAGGGCAGCACTCACCCAGCCGGCGCGGTAGGCCGTGCTGGCGGCCAGCAGGCGCAGCGCGGCGTCGTGCCGCAGCAGCGGCGCCGCCCGCCGGCACACGCCCAGCGCGCGCACGCTGGCGCCCCACGCCGCGCTGCCTGCGGACACGCGCGCGCTTAGCGGCCTCGTGCTCAATCTTTTCCACCATTTTAATGAGCTTTAAAGTGGGGCGGATTCTTATAGTAGGAACGAATACCCATGTGCCCCAGGAAGGATATATTGCCTTTCCTGCACGAGCCTATACAGTATTGTGTTTCTTACAAAAATGTCTACATTTATACTTGTGAAGCAATCATCGATTGCTTTTAAAGTTACTTAACGACCTCTCGATCCGCATGTCTACGGCGTCCCATACCTGGCAGCGGCGGCGCGGGGGGCGCGGGCGCGGCGCGCGCGGCCGCCGCCGTGGCCAGCGCGCGCTGCCGCCAGATGTGCGCGCAACCGAACGAGAACTTCATCGCGCGCTCCAGCGACTGCACGGGCCGGGGGGCCGGGGGGCCGGGGCGCCGGGCCAACGAAAGCACACATTACTCATTCTACTCCCGGATTTACAATTCTATGTTCGTGTATGACGGGCTACGTTGTGATGTAAATAAATAACGTTTTACGCCGTCGGGGCGCCACTACTCGCGCGTCCGAGACACGTACCTCGATGACGAGCGCCAGCTGCCCCCAGCGCACGGCGGCCAGCGCCAGCAGGTCGGCCACGGCCACGGCGTTCTGCAGCGAGTGGTCGCGCGCGGCGGAGAACTCTCCGCTCTGCGACAGCACGGCGTCGCGCACCGCCATGGCCTCGCCCACCAGCAGCAGCAGCAGCACCTCCTCGTACTCGTTTCGCGGCACGAACTGCAAACCCGCACTTGGGACTGTACTGATGTTTGGCGTGAGGAGCCGGCCACACACGTTGCAAACATAATTTCGACTTCTGCTCTCTAACAAAAAAACGATACGTTCGGAGCTCAATCCGTTCAATATAATTACCTGATTGATCCCAGCGTACTTCTTCGGCTTCCACGGTCCCTCCGAGACGTACTCCTCCCTTCTCCTCGTTAGCGTGCCCTGCAACTGCGAGGGAGCCGCCACCTTCCGGGGCGCCTGGTAAACCTACACAAAACAATAAATATACAACCGGTGCGAGTCGGAGCGCACCGCGCCCGACGAAGCTGCAGCTACCTGTCCCGTGACGCCCCTCATGAGCACCTCGGCGAGCTGCCTGGCGAGCGTGAGGCGCAAGGCCTGCGTCGACACCGACTCGACGGCCGTCAGCATTTCGCGATACCTGTAGCAGTACAGCGCGTGTGAGTGCGGGGCGCGGGGGGCGCGGGGGGCGCGGCGGGGCAGCGGGGCGGCGGGCTCTGCTACCTGTCGATGGCGGCGTGCAGGCGGCCGGCGCGGATGTGCAGCAGCGGCGCGCGCAGCAGCGCGGCCTCCAGCGTGGCGCCGGCGCAGCGCGCGCAGCGCTGCAGGTACAGCAGGCTCAGCTCCGACGACACCTCGAAGCTGCGGATCTGCGGGCGTTATTACGTCACCACTGAAATTATTCCATTTAGGAAATCAATTTTTTTACTGGACGTTCGTTCTATGCTCGAGTTCTCCGCTGTTTATCTAGTCGTTAGTTTAAGTGCATTTCCGAGCATTACAATCTGGAATATTCTCGACGTTTGTTATTATTCGTGTCGTGCCCCATCTATTGGCACGTCGAGGAACCAGCTATCAGTGTTAGAGTTATTAAACGCGAACTGATAGCGCAGATAGACAAATAGATGTCCTGATAAGAATAGCTTAAGAATGGGACACTCGCCCTTTATATATTCAAAAAGAATTATTTTAGTAGTAGTAGAGTCGATCATATATGAGTAACATTTATATATCTCTCTCAAATTTGTTAAGCACATGTATAATACCCGGTTTCTAAGGTACTCTAATAGTTAAATTATTTGTTATTTCACTACTGAAGTGAATATTTTTGATAATTACCTCTTGCACAACTTTCTTGAAACTAGACTAGTCAATATGTGCTGTATAGTGTATGTATCGAGGCTCCATAGTGGAATTATTAGATAAAATATTTTACCATCTCAGATTCCCTCTCTGCCTGTTTGTATCGACTTGTAGAGCCTGGTAACGCAGTTTGTTCTAAGCACAAGCCCTTGATGGCATACGACTCGGCTACTATACGAAGGCTTCGGCTGTAAAAGAGATTTATTGAAATCAATCGAAACTTAAATGTTAATTCAAATTTCAGTTAAAATATACATTTTTTATAAAGGTTGTATAAAAATATATCAACATTTTAACTGAAAATCAACCTCAAATAAAAGATTATAAACTATCAGTATTTTATATGTGTTATTGCAAATTTATGTTGCATTCATATCTTTTCGACAGTTAACAATCTCGTTAGTTTTATCATAACTTAACATTACACAATTTCCAGGGACACGTCATTTAAAAAATATTACATACCATTATCTAATTATGATGGCAGTGAGAGTTAATGAATCTATTAGATTGTTTTTCTAAATATACATTTATTTCCAAAGCTCTGCACTAAAAGTGTTATTTAATAAATCATCTAGCAATGACGAAATAGTAGGTTCAATCCTGACCACTTGTAGAACATACTCCTAGCCATTTTTAAGTTGTCAAAAAACTGTAATAATTGTCTATTAAAATCACTGATAGTATTGTTTTTTTTTTAAAAAAATATACTGTAGTTTTCAAATGACCAATGTATAATTAGATTCAGTTTAAAATACAATAATAAGAATTTGACATGTTATATTAATCGACGAAACATACTTCCTACTAATTTATAGCATAGCAAGTCATTAAATGATCTTGATTTATTATATTATACTACTGACAATGGGTAAAAATAAATACAATTATAGTTACAAGTATAGTACAAGTTAAAGATTTTTGTTTAATTACTAATTACTTAGCTAATAATTATATTGTGAAAAAAAATCTATACTAACACAGGCAGTTCCTTCTCCGTCAAGGTATTCAATTCTGCCAGTTTATAGTGTTTTAAGGCATCGTCATAGGCTCCACAGGCATAATTTAACTTCCCTAATAATAAATGGGAATCGAGAGCTACTCCAGCCTTCTTCCCTGCCTCATCTGTAGCCAGTGTCAGGTAGCCACGGGCCTCTGAAAGCTCTCGCTGAGCCCTTTCAACATTCTCCTTGATGGGTGCACACTCCTCAAGATAGGCTTCCAACTTTCCTTCTCCAATGAGAAAATGTGCAAGACTTTCTGAAATTGCATTCATTTTCATAATTTAAATTATGTTGCAGATATTTTCTGATAGTTTATTTGTATTAAAATGAAATGTTTCCTATTGAAATCGAGATCTTGTAAAGGATTGGTTTTGTAATAAAAAGTCTGAGACGTTAAATTAAAAAAAGACATACATATATCACTGTGGGTTGAGGATGATTCACCAGTAACAAGTGCCTATGTGAATTATGATGTGTCATTAGCAAATAAAAAATAATAACAGATTGAATAACCAGTCGTTGCTGTTTCTTTTGTATTACAAAATCGCGAATCAATGTAGGATAAACATACCTTCCAATTAATTGTAATAACAAAAAACTGGACTTTAACTCTTAGTAAATATTACAAATATAAGTTTGACAACATTCAGAACGACTGCTATAATATTTATAATTCTGAATGAATGTGTAAGTTACGCCGATTTTAATTAATATATAAGGTGATGATCAAATATAAATGCTGTTCACCATGTTGTGGTGACCTGGCCTTGAGCTGCTGAGCCAACTCCACAGCCTTCTTCCAATTAGACTCCTCCCGACTCTTTTCAATTTCAGTCTCGTAACTTCGTACTGCATTTTTACTTCTCGATGTCATTTTAACACGAGTAAGTCAGTCAATTGTCACAGCATCGATTTCGCGTGTATCACTTCACTCGGACATTGCAAAACCCTCACAAATTGCGAGAAACCACAGTAATTGAAGGCCAAATCTGACACATGATGACATCGGGTGTGAATTGGACTGGACGTTCTATTTTACGTAAAGATGTAGTGCCAAAAGAAACACTGCGAATACAAAAAAAAAAAAACACATTTTTTAAAATTAAAATAAATGTTTTATGTAAAATATTCAATTAGTATTTATATTTTTTCCAAATATTCTTAAACACTTTTGAATTTATTAGCTTATGTAAACAATAACATACTTTATAAATGCTTACTACATGGGCGGCTTCAAATAGGTGTAAAAACTGCCACTAGATGGAGCAGCCTGCAACTAGTCTTATAGTCGAACTATTTTGGAATATTTATTTAATATTGGTATTATATGATATAATGAGGATCTAATTTAGGGGAGTGTATCAGCCCTTCAGGGCTTCGGGACCTCAACAAGAGATTCTAAAATTTTAATTGCTATTTGTAGATAAAATAAAGGCAAAGGTGATATGCGAGACTTTTGACGTTCATTAATTACTGTTTAAGGCGACTTACAGATATTATTCAATTTAATTTATAAAATAATAATTAGGGCTCTCACATCCTCTGTACCCAAGATTGGAGACCCCCAAATCTCTTAGTCTGGCCCTATATAAAAACATGTCTCATTTATTTAGGTATTCAAAATACAGATTTACGCGTGGTACCTGTTTCACGGACTAAAAATTTCTACTCAGCCATGTTTTTAAGATATGGTTGTTTTAACGACAAACTGGCTTGTATGGACCGTGTTTCAAGGGATAACTACTGGTTTAACAGATATTTTTAAAGAAATAGTCTCAATCTTTATAATATCTAAAGATGAAGTCAGTGAAATATAATATAGGAAAAAGTAACCAATGAACAATAACATCCAATTAATAATTACTGAATCTAGATTTATTTGTCGCTTCAAAATAAATTACTTTATTCATTCAGTCGGCCGTCATTTTAGACATATTATTATTAAATGTAAATCTCAATTACAGATATTAACATATCCTACTACTTCTGAAAGCATTACAAAAAATATCTGAATATCTGAAAAACAATTGATAGCATTAAAATATATTAACAATGAGGCAGATGATAGGATATAGCTTATCACGGTAGTCATTGACTGATAGTTATAGTAGTTCTGATTGGGTTGCTATTTATGTACTTATATCTCACACTTAAGAAATAACGGATTTAAAACTGGTTTTTTTATTTAGCTTATTATGTATATGTATGTAATTACAAACAAACAAACAAACCTATTATTAACCACGTCAATGTAGTTCTTGTTCTGTGTAGTTTTTTCCTATTTTAAATGATTACTAAACGTACGAGTTTTTAAACATTTAAGGTTTTTAATAGTCAATTTATTATTTTTATGTAAGGTTGCTTTTACCATCGTGAAAACCTTACGGGAACAATAAAACATTATTTATTACCCCTAAAACGAATAATGATGTAAGCATTATATAATACTTAATGCATTTTAGAGGTAATAAACAATTTTTTACTCTTTTATAAATTTGAATTTTTTAAACACAAAACTAAAGAATAGAATATTTGTTGTCTTTTGTCAAAGGTTAATATTGCATTATTAAATAAAAGAAGGCATGTATGTATTTAAAATTCTTCTATGAGAACATTCGGCTATATCTAAATCGATAGCAGTGGCATAGAAGCGGAATTGGCAAAATGTCAGTGGCACCAGACCATAAGGCGCCACATATTTAACCAATGTAGGGCTTCCTACAAGAACAAACGCTAAGCCGCGTCCTATATGAGTACACCCATATAGAACGCGGCATTTTACAATCCAATTTATCAAAATGTAAAAGGACTTGCAACCCTGGGTACCGTTCACTCACTACCAACAACCGTATTTACTGTACAAAATATTTTCTAACGCTCTATTGCACATTGAAGGGTGAGTTGATTATTCATTGTACCCCATTTTTTTGGATTTCACCTGAGCTAACATTGCGGTTAGTAAAAATGTCGTGTGTAAAATTTAAGTTAGTGATCCAATGTAGAGCTGGATTAATATACCTACATTAATGTATTTTGATGTGACATCGATTGGGGCGCCTTGGGGTAAGATTTACTCAAAAGTAGAATGAGTTCTGCCATCACGACAATCGCATGTAACGCACTGTTAAGTATTATGCCTTCAGGCTCCCTCTAGGGCGCCGCTCTTCACTCCTTTGTTTGTATGTTACGTGCACCTCGTCCACCACCTCTTCTTACGAGGCTTGGAATTTATTTCACGACGCAGCTCCACATTCATGGATACAAATCACATATGGCAGAGTTTCATGCGATAAATGTAGATCTCCTCACGATGTTTTCCCTCGCCGCCTAGCGTGAGATGAATAATTTATAAAAACAAATGAACCATATGAAAATTTAGTTAGAGCACCCGCAATCGTCGATAATGATTCACGAGTTCTGACTACGAGAGAAAACTAACAGTAGGTATTATATGAATAATGGGTGAATGAAGATTTATGACAATTGTGTGTGTATTAAGTGTTTAATAAATTCATGTGACTTGTAGGAAAATTAAGTTGAAAATAAACTTCCGGCGTGACAGGCGCTGTGTTCAAAATGGTTGCATTTCTTTATTGACCGTAATTATATCCTCAAGGGCACGGAACGCTATACTAAGCACCGTATAACAATAAATTGTTCATTCCAACTTCCTGGGCGCAGGCGGTGACGCGCGGCGCTATCACCTGCCGCGCCGCCGTCGCCTGTTACTGCAAGGTCACAACCTTTGCAGGATCAACTCTCATGATTAGCAAACATTCATATCCCACAAACAAGCTGCTGCCCCTGGTCTTGCTCCCATGCACGTCGCTCAAATTTATTGACATAGTCCTATTATCATGCATGTAAAGTGTTAAGCAAGCATTGCACGGATACCTTTCTGTTATACTTATTATTATTAATACGCCTGATGGCTCCAACTACCTATTTTTTATTTGGTAGGTAAGGTTTTTCTAGTTTTATTATTTGCATAGCGTTGTATTAGTATTCGTTAGATAAAATAAATATAGTCAGTTAGTTTGCTAGAATATAACCACGGATGTATAAATATAAGACGTAAGGAAACATTTATTGTGCTCCGACGTTCGAGATATACGAAAGTTCTCCCTCGGGAGTGAGTTATGAATGTACATTTCCACATAAGTTCTTAAAGTCAAATAAAAATAAATACACGTATTACTCGAAACTCACTCCGGCCGCTCGCGTGCCTGGAGAATTTTAATAAAGACCTACCGAGTTCCTTTGTGTTACTTGCCATGGAAAACCCGTAGGCAAATGAATATCGTTAAGTATGTAATTTTCAATTTTATTGTTCCGCGAAACTATAAATGTAACAATGCTATTGCGATTCGGAGTGTTCGTTTCGTTTAATTGTAGCCGTCCCTTACTCGGGTATTGATTCAAGTTTTTGAAAAGTATAAACTGCCGCGAAGGTCATACGATTCAAAATGCTGGGCCTCAATAAATATACCGAAGCGATTTACCAAACGTAAACACAGAATATATACTAGAATATATTTTTGGATGTTTAAAAAATATATCTATCATATTAACTTTGAACGGTATGATCTGATGAACTAGAACATTAATTGGGTCGTATGTGTTACCAAATCTCACGGCTTTATCTTAAGCTTTGGAGTCTAAGCCATGCATTGACATGCCTTCAAGAAATTGCCGTTTATATATCTGATTGATACCGTGGAATTAATAAATCAAGGAAGTTTTCTGTTAACACAGTTCCGAGTGGCGGCTCAGTCGTTAGTGTAGTCGTTAGTCTAGCAGGTCTCCGCCCGCTAAGAAAACAGCACAAGCCAACGTTTCCCGCAATCGACATAAATTGTGCGGCACTAACTTTATTTTCCGAGGCGGGAGAAATAAACCGATAGAAATAAAAGAAATGAACGTTTTCCTAGCGATTCGAGCGCGTTTAATTTTATGGCCGCTCTTCAATAACGTCAATTCGTCTGATGGAGCGCTCTCGAGTGCCTTCGATGATGCTTACGTTATTTCTATTTATGACAATTTTCATCCAACTCACGTTCGGCGTATTCGTAAAACGTTTAACAAAAGAATATCATCAATTTTAATATTCGATGGTGAAGATATAAATCAGCAACGGCCGTATATTTTTAGGATTCCATGAGTAAATATTTAAAAAAGTAAATATGTTGCACGAGAACATTCGAAACAGAAACTCGACAAACACGATAATGTTACATGATATATCTGTCATTGTCATTTGTCTTTATGTCGTATGCCGTATGAAATAACTTTAATGCAAAATATGAATACCGACATATACATATATTTTTGTGTTCTAGCTAAATTATTCTTATTATTCAATATATACGGAATATTAAGATATTTTAAGAATATGATATTATTTTATATTTATTTAGTTTCAATAATCGGTGATAGTTTTATGTTAAATTAAATATATCATAAGAGAACATCTGCATGGATGCGGCAAACAGCAGTACTGCGGCACTGCGTATTCACAGCCTAATAAGATTATTGCGAGTTGTCACGAGCCGCTGAATAAATGCGACGTATACTGTCATTATACTTATTACATAGTCTGCGATTGTGACTTTTATTTCATTATAAACGACGGTGATATAGACGACGGATTTGACGGTGGCTAGATTACAAGGCCCGATTAGTAGACCCGACTATCCGGCCAGCGAGTTAACGAAGCACTTAGAGCATGTTTGTGACTTATCAAAATACTGAAGGCTCCTGAAAATCAATGCACACTAAGTGCAAAACACCATAATAAATTTAATGTGCCTGATAAAACTGTCAAATGAAATTACCAATTCGTTTCTTAACGGATAACTGATTTTAATTTTCTTTTACTCAGACTAATACAAATTTTACTAATACTGAAATGAAGTGTCAAATGGGGACGGTATTTACCTGGCTGAAAATTATGTAGGTAGGTACTTTAAATAACTGACTATATTTTAGACATTTCGTAATGTAGAATTCGAAAAAACATTTAAATATTTTGATTCCTTTTTTTGTATTTAACATTTATTCAATTAAAAAAAAAGCATACGAACGGATGTCACCATTGTGTCATTTGCCTGTCTGCCTTGCTGCTATAATAATTTAAAAAAAAGAACTCGGTACACATTTCCAATATACCAATAGTTTCAAGTCTTATTGTTAATATAGTAATGTAACCTCAAAAAGATACGCGTTTTCAGTTCGACACGTTTGGTTAATCATCTAAATAAATGTGAAGCAATTTATTTATCATGACCGAAGATGATTGACACCTTGGATTGCATTAACTTAAGGATTGAGTGGCGCAGCGCCCCCTTAGAATCAAACTACCGCAAAATCGATTCTTAGAGCCCTTGTTAATTAGGAAAGGAGAGACTCCCGTATTTCACATCTCTATGTATGCTGTACGTCGATAGACGGAGCATTCCCTGGGACATATTACTGCATATTATGTACATTATTTTACATAAAAAAATTATGATACTAAAAAGGCCAGACTAAAAAGGCGTGTCTCTACAAATTCAATAAGAAACATTGATTGAACTTTAAAGGAATTATATTATAGGTTAACTAAGATGTTATTTCCCTCGTGCCTTTGTACACTGGCTCACTCACTCTTCAAACCGGAACACAACAATACTGACTGTTGTTGTTTCGTAGTAGAACATACGATGTGTGGCCCGTACCAACCCAGACGGGCTTGCACTAAGCCCTACCACCAAATAATGTAGTAGAGTAGAGTATCAAAACAATTGTCATGTATGAAAGTATTAATATATATTTATAATTGAAATGACGTGTTACCAAGTACAATGGTAAGCATGTAATCCGTCGCAGCTAAGACTGGGCGCAATGTATCGGTGAAGCGCAATCCGATAGCGATCAATGAGGAAGCCCGGCGGTGCATGAATCGCATATGCCATGCGTGCAGGCGATGAATGACGCACTCGGTCAATGTCGGGTCACGGCACGCCCCACCCCGCCTCACTCGCCCCTCGCCCTCCCTGTACAGCCAAATTGGTTTACTTCGGCCCACGTACCCGCTTTTCAATTTGTTACCTGCAAATTGATATCGGAAGGTTAATATCTGGTGAATTTATATTTACGAAGGTGCCGAGGTATTTAATGGCTGACATTTAATTAGCACGGACTAAGACGCAGAAGGTGTTTAACGGGATTACATTGTAGATTATTTATTAAATTAAATTGATTATTAATTTGACGATTCCATGAAGCTTTTATTTTATTTTAAGACATTTTAACTGCAGGACCAACCTCTAGTTCAAATGTCTTAAAATATTGTGAAACAATTACATAATTAAGTTTTATATTGTTTATGCGTCGTTCGGACCGAAACTGATAAATTGATTCCAATGTTTGTTAGCCGAGATGGCCCAGTGGTTAGAACGCGTGCATCTTAACCGATGATTTCGGGTTCAAACCCAGGCAGGCACCACTGAATATTCATGTGCTTAATTTGTGTTTATAATTCATCTCGTGCTCGGCGGTGAAGGAAAACATCGTGAGGAAACCTGCATGTGTCTAATTTCAACGAAATTCTGCCACATGTGTATTCCACCAACCCGCATTGGAGCAGCGTGGTGGAATATGCTCCATACCTTCTCCTCAACGGGAGAGGAGGCCTTAGCCCAGCAGTGGGAAATTTACAGGCTGATTATGTTTTTATGTTATGTTTGTTTCCGGTTCAGTCTGCGAACGTGGAAAGCCTTTTTTCATTTACTTGACTTCTCGATGTTTTTACTTCGGACTAACAAGTTTTAGGGGCAAAATCGTTGCTGTGTTCTGGAGACTAGTAACTTAATTAACATCATAATCTAAAAGCAACACCTCCATTACCTATTGCAGACACAACCCTTAAACATACCACAGCTGGACAAAGGACTCTCAAACTCGACCTCGACCACGTCAATTTTTTTTTATAGACACAAAAATTGATACCAAAATAAGTCTCACATAAGCCAACAAAGTTTCCCCTGTTAGATTAAAACATAGAGTGAACCTAATAAGAAGAAGTAATTAACAGATAATCAAAGTATATAAATAAAAAAAGTTTTTTTAAACAGTAGCTAATTTAAAATTATCACTGTTGAGTTCTTCGTCTTGTTTAGTTACTTTTAAGACAATATACTGATTATTACTACAGAGACCACCGCATAGATGACATTCTAACAAAGCCTTCCGGCGTACTGTCAAAAAGTATGTCCAATAAAGAACAATGAGCCCTACCTACATATAGAACAAAATTATAAGTTATTACTAATATGATATATTCCTAACAAACACAAATAAATCAAGTCAAATCTGATGCTGCCCATATTTAAAAAGTTCCGGCATAAATCACACGACGCCGATATACGAACGGTAATTTATTCATTAATCTAAAATGAATACGACAGATTACTTCAGATCTCGACGAATGATATTAAAATCGTAAAATCTGTCCATTTTTTTGTTAAAATAAATAATAACAACATTCATAAAGGTTATGTCAGACTGTCTGCTCCTGATAACATACGAGTATATGTTCGGTATGTAACAGGATGTATTTTATCTCGGAAAATTGAAAAGTATTCCCAGGGGATGTCAAAAAAGCTCGATCTGTATGTCCAAAGGTCACGACCTCAGCTCGTAGCAAACGTTAGGACCAAACGGTAAATATTTTCTGAAATATTGTCACTTTTTATTATAACACCACGACTTGTTCAAATAATAAATTTCTGTGTACCTACATGACAGATACTTAGAATTGACATAAGTTATTTTATTATTGTAAAAGCTTTATTATATTAATAAAACATTCCAAATTAATAGAATAATTTATGTATAATTGATTATTTGATTAAATAATATGAGTCAGATTATTTAAAAAAGGGATAAAACCTTTTTTAAAGAGACGAAGTGGCCCAGCTAAAGAAAGCATGTTTTTTTTTGTTTTTTGTCATAGGTTGGCGGACGAGCATATGGGCCACCTGATGGTAAGTGATCACCACCGCCCACAGACAATGGCGGTGCAAGAAATATTAATCATTCCTTACATCGCCAATGCGCCACCAACCTTGGGAACTAAGATATTATGTCCCTTGTGTCTGTAGTTACACTGGCTCACTCACCCTTCAAACCGGAACACAAAAATACTGAGTGCTGTTGTTTGGCGGTAGAATATCTGATGAGTGTGTGGTCCCTACCCAGACGGGCTTGCACAAAGTCTTACCACCACACGTGATTCTTAAATGAAAATTAATGGTTAAACCTAAACAAGTACCATTGACTTTTCGTGTAATTATTAGACACTTTAAAAATAGGCTTAATACACAATGTGAATGTTGTTTGAGACGGCCTTCAAATAAGAGACTAAAAATAAGGAGGACAAAACTTCGTCATTTATGGACGGATTCGGAAAATCCCTTTTTGTTAGGTATCCATTCACAATTGACAGAAAAAATACGAACATTGCAGTGATAAAATGTTGGTGAATTTTTTACAGGCGGGAATTTACTTTCTCGAAGTATTATTTAACATTTATATAGTTATACTTTTAGATGTATTGATATACATGACGGTCTGAACAAATTTTTATTGTAAATGTATTGTTAAAATAAATATATAAGTAAACCCGCGCCGGAAGCGTGGCGATATATGCTCCGAAGCTCCTCCTCAAAAGGAAAGGAGGGGTAGATACAAGCAATTAAACACAACGCTAATTAACTATCACAGTGGTAATTAAATAAAACAAATGTTTAGATCCTTGCAAGATATGTGAAAAATAAATTGACTATTAATTAATAATATTGCAAAACTGGATAGAATATTTAGTCGTTGGCAATATTAATTTATAAGTTCGCGTAGAGCGGTTATGATATTGATCGGAGGAGCTCGGCCTTGGTGCTCCTTGCACCGCCACAACCCGTCCCCGAGTCTTATCTACTGCATATAATATACAACGTATCTATACATGTATAGTGCTAACGGAGTTCTGTCGTATATTATATGTTTAGTTAATTTAGAGAAACAATTATAAAATTATATTTAAACAGGTGGAGTGGGTTTTTTACTGATTTCGATATTGTTTACTAATTAAATTGAAAAATATTTCATGTATTAAACTGTGATAGACTATAGTCAAATTGCAAACAATATATACGCTTGCTATTTAAGAGAAATCGCATGCTAAAATTGTATTGTCTATGTTTTCATTACATAATATATAACGACTAATCTTTAGATCTGTTTTAAATAAATAGTCTTCGACAGTGTTTGTGCAATTAGCGTTAAATTCAGCGCTTATAGCAGTAGATATATTTGCATGTAAAAGGTTTTTATACCATCCACTTTGTTGCTACTCATTTAGAGGGCGCTGTAGGAATTTATCTTGTATAAGATTCAATCGCTAGTTCAATTGCTAGTTAAATATTCACTAAGAATTTGCTACAAATGTATCGCTACTAACTTCCCGTAACATAAATTATCGCTGATTTCTACCTTAACTTATGATTAGTAGTAACGACGAGAACCTAACCGTCCCACTTTTGGGGCGAGTGTCCTGCCCTTTTAACGAGGTTTGAGCTTATTTCACAGCACTGCTCCACACGGGGCAGGATGTCATCTTAAATATGTAGGTGAAATCACGATGCGACACCGCCGAGCGTGAGATGAAATATAAACAGATATTAAAGACATGAAAATTTTGAGCTTCGAACCCGCAGTATTCGTATATGATTATTCGAACCACCAGGCGATATCGGTTCTATAAAATTATTTACTTTAGATTATAGAATATTTTTAGTATTGAGGCTTTCTAGGTCAGATAGCATCGACTCACTCTTATAAATATATTATTATAATATACAACCCGTGGCGTTATATAACGTAGAATCTTATTCATATTTATAAATGAATTGAATTGAATGAAGTAATTGTTTATTTATTATTGAAATGACTCTCTAATGTTTGTCAAAGGATCATAGTACAAAGAAGTTTTAAAAGTTATTTATATTTAAACCATCGTATTCCGCAACCATGTCGTTAACGTTAGATTATTTGACTTATTTATTTGACTTTACAAATGTGCTGAATCTTTATGTTTATTTATTTTATTTTTTTTACTTCCGACCTAACCTTGACAATGTTGTTATTAAATCAGTTGCTTCTGATATTTTAAAAAAAGTAAGATTCATAATATTCTTAAAAGTTGTTCGTAAAATCGTCTATTTATTCGCTTTTAATTTCAATTATAGATTTCCACTGGTGGCGGTTGGTTAGTGGCTGATGTTTAGTATACTTGTGACGCCTAAGAGTAAAGGTTTCAAAATACATATTACATTATATTCGTTAAGTTTATTTTATTCACAAATAAAATGACTTAAAGATAAAATAAATGCCTGAGTCGTTACATGTTTTGATAAAAATAAATTATGAAAATAAAAGCAATAAATACTGCGTTTTCTTCAGCTGCATATTTAAATATGATATATTCTGATTACTGAAAATAAATATTACAAATAAACATTACTATTGCCTACACATGCTCGGTTTGGATACTATACTTGAGTACTATACTTGGTTGTAGGGCTTTATGCAAGGGATACAACCAAGCCATCATATACTCTACCACCAAACAAAATGATTAGTATTGTTGTGCTCCGGCTTAAAGTGTGAGTGGACCAGGAGTGATTAATATTTCTTCTTACCGATATTTATGGGCGGTGGTGATCACTTACCATCAGATGGTCCCGTCCACCTATAGAATATAAAATATATAATAGTATATAGGATTTTATAATCTTACATAATATTATTTAATATTAATGAAAACATCCCATCATGTACTCGGACTCAGCCTTCTAGCTATATACAAAAGAGTCCATACTGAATAATACAGCTCGGCTGTAGTCACTTGTTACTACATTCTGTGATCACCGAGTATCGCCGAGCTGAGCGCCTCAATATTGATCACGAGGTCGAGCTCGCCTGCACAAACCGACTCGTCGAAACACAATTTCTGAGATGCAATTTGCATGCAATTATGCATTGTCTATTTACAGAACATATAAATAACATATACGTTGCATACGCAAGACGATAGTATTATTTAGCTTACATTTTCAAGCAAACAGGTGGATCCTTCACACAAGAGAACCTCAGTTATTCTTAGTTGTTTCGTCATGTGCAATATACGTAGTATATAATTAGTTTACTCGTTGTCACTTATATATAATGACATACATAGCGATACATAGTACAATACATGTTTGTAAAATAATACGGGTATTTATTTTTTCTTTTAGTTTATTTGTTTATAACAATTTCTCGCATATAGAACTGATGTTAGTAATGCTACAGGTTTATAATAACTTACTAGGAGATTCTCACCGTTGTACAGCGTGCCGTCAGCACATCGCCTTTTTAAGGTGTACTTCATATTTGGCATGATGACGAAATCATAACAATTTCTTGTTACATTATTATAATGTATAAATCGGTCAGTACTGGGTACTCAAATAATTATGACGTGTCTTAAATAAAATAAATTATTTCTTCAATCTATGAGTACTGGCTAGCCTCGTACCTGGATCCGTCTCTGAATAATGTACGCCTGGCTATCCCAAGATAGATACATACGACAACATTATAATGTAAGAAAGAAATAAATCAACTTAATAGTGTTATTATTATTATTCTGTGCCAGCGAGGTATTTGGCACTGATGGTGGCATTGATATATGTATGGTGGTTGCCACTTAATCAGCTGTTCCTTTTGCCAGTCAGGCAGAGTCTAAGTATTATATACATATCTTTAAAAACATCTAAATTTGTAGCTCAATAACTCGATATACGTATGTTCAATGTTTTGCAACATTTATAGAAAAGTATTTACATTTTAAAGTGGTACTTTGAAATTAAAATGCATAATAAATAGCTTGGAAGACGGCGAGTGAAGTGAATGAGATTTGAAATTCTGATGTAGTTTGTCCTGCAGTTCGCTCTCAGAACTTAACAGAGCTGCTTTGCGCTCGAAACAAAAATATTGATTCGATATGTTGATTGAACGCCATTGGACTCCATTTAATCATAGTTTAAGTTTTTTAATATATTTTTTTTTTATTTTTAAACTTGATTTGATATTTGTTTAAGCTAGTTATTCTTTATACCTATTTCTTGCAATTAGTGCGAAAATACGGAAGACGCTAAACTTATATTTATTTTATTGCAATTGAAGCAATTAATAAACTTTAAACAATACACGTGGCAACGTGTGTCCTATCTGGGTTGTTATAAAAATACTGAATCCAAATCTCTCGTCCTAGTTTCAGAACTTCAATGCCTACTATTGAATTCGACTACGATTATATCAAAATGGTCCCACAGCCTCCCCAATCAGTTTTGAGGACGGAAGTCGCGGTGGTTTCAACTGGTAATGATCCCATATAAGCCCGGTTACCTCTCAGTGGTACTCCCCGGGTACCTTTAAATGGTTTCCACTGCGTGAAATATAAAGGAAGCATGTCGAACTATGCACCTGAACATTACCATTGGTATCATTAACCATGTGATATTCTAGTAGTGAATTTTTATCGTACAATGAACTATTATTGAAAATAAATAAACGACCCCTTGCTGAGTTACGCTACATTACTCCAATGCGGATTTGTTGCATATTTGGCAGAATTTTAACCGACCGATACGATTTACCTCACGATGTTTTCTTCAGGGCTGAGGATGACATGAATTAAAAAACCCATGCGCCGAGCATAAAACCCATTATAAGTTAAGATTCTCACACTCCAGCCACTGGGCCAGCTCGGCTAAAAAGCAAAAGTCCCTTAATATATTTTTTCCAAACTGCAAGTCTATTGTGATAAACGATGCCGAGTTCAGTATATATAATAATTTTCTTTATCAAAGATACCTCTCGGCGGATAAATAGTGTTTGTGTGTCATTGTCAGATATTTAAACGGGAATTCTCTGTGCTCAGAATTGTAGCACGGGCTTTGTAAGGCAAAGAAAAATGTCAAAGAATTTCCTCCTCCAAGCTTTAGACAATTTAAATTTAAACACAAAGGAAAAGTGTCGTTCTGCGCAATTATTTTACTGCAGAAATATCTAAGTGTCACTGAGGAAAATATTGTGACGTGCCTTTGTTGTTCTCGTTGATCATTTATTTTTATCAAATTTAGGTTCATTTGTATCATATATTACATGATCGTGAACACGGTTTAGTTAAACATTGGAAAGACATTAAATTAAACGATAAAAGGTAGTACATACATTTAGTAGTAGATTAGGTTTATGGATTTTTAATTTATAGAAATTTCACCGTAATATTTTTACAGATTATGACACAAAAAGCCGATGGAGCGAGCTTAACGTCATAGTGAAGACACAAAAGTAAATACCAAATCAAAAGCGAATACAAATTCCCGGTAGTGCGAAACGAGGCGTCTTCTTGTTAATACATCGAAATTGCAGACACCTTCATTATTAATTATTTATTAACAACGTCTTAACAAAACGATGAATTTTTGACGGCCTCTTAATTTATTCGACAGTTTATAATTCCCAAGATTTATTATAAACGAAGCCAACTGTGCCTATAACCCAGCACACGTTGTACACGTCACAATGCAAAACTATCAAAACTTTAAAAACGTAGCCCACTTCCAGAAGTACTCAAAGAACAAACAAATGTTTTTCTTTTAGCTTCCATTGTCAAGATAAACAGCGTCATATGAATCCGTATCTCGGAGCTGTTTATAATACGTAGACACAAAAAAGTTGGAGCACCCTTCTAGAACAAAAGGGAAAGAGTCCATTCAGTCGGGCGCAGTGAGCGGCGGCTGGATGCAGGTACCGGCTGCGCGGCGGGGCGCGCGTGTGGGCTCACCTCCAGCACACTACGTAATATTGACCGGCGGCTCGGCCTTGGCCCGATGCAGTTGCGCCAGTGTTACACACTCGAATATATTATTTACAATCCTTTTCAGTAATGCCTTTAACGTTCTATGTTTATGTTATGTTTTGAATAATTAATCGAACTTACGTTTACTTACGTTTTATGATATAATCATTTTTCTAACGTTTATGAATGTGAGAACGAAATTGTAAAATATCGTTGTATTTCAGTAGTTATTGGTTTAAATTAACTCTCTATTGATCATTCTATTTTCAAAAATAACTCTTCATATTATACACGTAGTAGTTTTTATTATTTCTGTCCATGTGTACGAAATTAAAAATTTACCAAAAATGACATTTATTACGTTCACATTGCACGTGCACATTCGTTTAGAGCGAACAAAGGAAGTCTGAGAGAGCATTTGAAAGCGTCTAGTGCGTTAACTTCTCAATCGTATTTAAATGAAACTCAACAAAAGGACGTATAACTTTCGTTAACGGTTTCCGTCCTGTCACACTTTCGCAACATTCATAGAAATGGGAAGGAGTAAAAGCTAGAATCTAGGTTTTACGAAGTTCAAAAACTCCGCATCACGGTCGGAAGGCGAGATAGCATAATGAGTCTGAAAATTCCTCCCCTCCTCCGGCCCCTCGGCAGCCACTCCCCCGACCCCTCCCGCACCGCCGCGGATGTCGTAAACTCGACGTTATTTTATGACTCTCTTTCCTTTCTTAGCTGTAGAGTTGGTTTTGCTCCTTGTGAGTCAAAACATTTATGTCGATAGGTGTTTAGTAGTTTTGCTTAAATCGGTATATATTTTTTTATTCTAGAATTTTAAGTAATTCACATCTTATTAATATTTTATAATGATATTATTTGAGCTTAATACGCAATAATGTTAAACTGTGTGCCGTACTATGAACATAGTACGTAGCAGATTAGACTAGAGCCTTCACATCTCAATCCGGAAACGCCATTAAAGCTATATAAGAGATAATGTATTAAACACCATCTATACAAGCATCATATCCACTCCACAAGGTCATATCCACCCATAAAATAATTACCCAAGATCAATCACCTTTAAAACGGAAACTCAGCAATACAAATTATTACTTCTTGGCGGTAGAATAACTAATAATTGATTAGTCCGTGATGTTTGGTTGTTGGTAACAAAACTGTATTACATAATTAAAACCTCACCCTCATTGTGGATAGTTTCAATCCAGTCGGATGAACGATACACGAAAGCGTACATCAACAAGACATAAGCATAAATGGATAATGCAAAGTACAAAAATATTAATTTCATCAGAGAAGAACAATGAATCTATACTAATATTATAAATGCGAAAGTAACTCTGTCTGTCTGTAGCTCTTTTGCGGTCAAACCGCGGCACCGTATGGTATGAAGTAAACTGAAACCCCAAGGAAGAACATAGTCTTTATATTTAAAACCTGACCCCTGAAACACGAGCGAAGCCACAAGCAACAATTAGTAGTATATAAAAGTTATAAGCAATGAAACAAACTATAAATATTCCACTACTGGGCTAAGAGTTCTTATTCTACATATCATATATGAAATTTTACTTCCCTAGGTAGACCAGATAATCGTCAGTAGATTATCTCAGAGAAATATCGATATCGTATAACGTCGGACCATCCCTAAGCGATGCTTCTGATCTTTCGTATTATTAATAACGGAATTTCTTTCTTGTTCGGCGCTTAATCCCTGCTCGGACCGTTTAACAAATAACATTACAAAATTTTCGTGATTAGTTTTGACGCAAACATTTTTGATCAACATTTATAATTTAAATATACAAGAAGCTCATTAGTTACTTACTCTTTTTCATAGAATAAACTATGAATATATAAATATATATATGTATATCATATGTGCTATTAAGTTTATATTATGGTTTTTATTATCTATATATTTCAATTAGTCTGTTTTTGAGTTTAAGTTTATAATGTTGGTACAAAACATTTAGCGGAACAATCCACAACAGGATGCCGCGAAATTAAGGCACGTACACATTACGAGATCTATGAAATGATACGGGTGCATACTTAATTAAAAAATATTACGTTGATAAATAAAGACATCGTGATAAAACTTTTAATAATTCAGTCTTATATACACTTTCATTGATATGACAGAACGGGTTTGGTATCTAAAGACAAAGCAGCCCTATTCGGGTCGAAACAAAGCTGGAGATTGTCTCAACGTACAACCAGATAGCAAACCGCAGCTAAGAACGTCATAGCTTCATACACTTCAACCTAACATGTCATATAAACATTAATACAAACTACTACTTTTCGAAGATTTTCGTGATACACGATCCAGTGATAAAGAAACGGCTTAAATACTCTTGGATCAATTCAAGATAATTAACAGAAAAAATTAAAGATTCACAAACATAGTATCAAGAAAACATAATTTATCTGCCTGTAGCTTTGTGACGAGTTGATTCCGCATCGCAGTCGCCTCCACGTCCCTTAATTGCGAGGTGTTTATTTGATCTCTAAATCTTAATTTGAAAACAGGGATAATACCATTATCCCGAGTTAATTATTAAAGCCGGAATTAGAGCGAGGTGTGTCGGAGAGAGCTTTAATTGCGACAGTCATGCCATCTAGCAGTTTATTTTGCACAACTCTGTAATTATATATGTGCTCATTTGTTTTGAACACGTTAACCCCTAACAAATAGTGTATCCGCTTCTATAATAAAATTCCGCAGACATTTTTTACTTTGTAAAAATACATTGTTAAAGAAGGCATATTATTCGATACAAGAGTATATTGATGATAAAAAAGCGTGGAGTTAATGCTTGTTGAATTCCAGGCAGGAGACATAACATACATATATAATTGTATTTAACTAACACGACTGTATTTTTAGATGTTGAAAAAGATTAACTACTGAGTTTCTTGTCGGTTCTTCTCGGTAGAATCTACATTCCGAATCGGTGGTAGCTTTACTTTAATAGTTTGTTAAATGACGATTCAAAGGTGCTTGTAAAAGCCTACTTGAATAAAGTATATTCTGATTTTGATTTTTTGTTTTTGATTATTCTATAAGAGCTTGCTTTGTATCGCTCTAGTGGAATCTCGAAATCTGACTCACGGTATTACGCTACTTTGAAGCGTATCCTTTAAATATTAAAGTTATTATAGTGAATGTCGCATATCAATGTGTTTCACGGTGAACCTCTTGAGAGATTTTTATTATACGTATATGTATATAGATAAGTCTACTTATATGATTTGAATTGATGATGGAAACATTAATAGCCTTAATTTAAAGCACTCAATTTCAATAAATTGTCTCCTGTGCAGGAGATAGTGCTACTTACTCCCCCATTTCATAGTATAATGGTCAAATTGACACAACTTCCTAACACAGGCAGCTACCTTGACTTTTTGACCTGACTTGGAATATAAAACCCGAACCCTGATCTGCAGCCTGATAAGCTACCCATTATATTGCAGAGCCATCATGATCTTTATATCATGATGGCTCTATCATGATATCATACCCTCACGATCACAATCGGAAAGAGTTCAGGCGCAAGACTGATGGCTTAGCGTGCTTTCCGATATATGGGAGCGTACGCACTTTTAACTTTCAGACACCGGGCTGCTACTGACAATTTTCGGCTGAAAAACTTATTATCGGCCCGACCTGTGTTAGAACTGAGGATCTCCGGATCTCCAGCCTTATATCTAGCCACTAGACCAACAAAGCTGTTAACATAACATACAATATATCAAAACAACATAACAAGAACATAACACTACTGAAGCAATCTTACAAAAAAAGAAAAACTAGACACGTAATATAAAAAAGATATTTAGGTAATATTCTAAATAAACTTTTATTCGGTCTTAATTTTATTAATGTAGAAGGCGAAGTTCGAGTTTTAATAACAATGCTGAGTGCCTGAGCAACTATAAGATCCGCAGGGAAATCTGCAACACTTCAGTGACATAGTAAAAATAAAAAGCAAACACAATTAGTACGGCGGCGAAAGCGGAGCGCCACGAGAGACATCCGTGCAGCATCAGAGACGCGTCATTAGCGTGGTCATTAGCACACACGAGGGTCCGGCGGCACTGCGGGCGGCGAGACGGACAGCCTTACCGGCGCTCATGATTATTGTAATTAACCTGATCGAGAATATCTACAACGTTTATTACTTTTCTTGATGTAAATTTTCATGGAAAAAGGTAACTAATGAAATGTACTTGCACAGCGATTTACCCTTTTTATAGCCAATTAGTAGTAAGGATCCAGGTTCTATTTCAGTTTCAGGCATTATTCATATGATTAAACCAATTAACGTTATAAATTATTTACTTCGTATTACGATAACAGGTAACCAATACCAAAAACGAATTAATATAAAATAAAAAAAGAATAATGTCAAGAGATCTTTGTCGTAACAAAAATTTAGTTCGTTGAGAGTGCTTTTAAAAGCTGTCCAAAATTTCATCCATTTCCCGCTAAAACTGCCGCCGTTGACGTCACGCTAGTGCTACGCCTGACCCAATTCCCGTCGCGGAGCGCACCTGCGGTGGCATTCATTATTCACTACACTCTAACTGCGTCTGACCTCCGCTAAACTACATTTTCACCATGCTCAAGCTTATCTATTGGCACTACTTCTTGTTCACAGCTTCAAATGCTTCAGGACTTCATCAAGAATCTAATCTATTCTATTTATAATCTTGGAACTAGAGACTCCTTCGGGATGTTTTTAACAGAGTGGGAATACTCACTGCATTCACTTGCATCAAAATATATTTACAACAATATTATGTATACTCACAGTAACATTGATCACTTTGATAGAATCATTTATGGATCGAAATATTATCTTGGAAATAAACTTCAGTTAGAATGATTTATTTCAATGGATTTAACCTTTTTTATTTATTTATCATTATCTTTCTTATTGATACTGTTTGATTATAGTTAAAGCACACGAGACGAACCCTGGACCTCGATATCGACACCCTCAAAAGCTAGCTCTACTCCCTTTATACATATGATGTTTATTTATCATTATTTTTTTCTTAATTATCTATTTACATACAACTTATTTACACTAAGGCCTTAATTATATAAAGATTAAATATTACAACTGTATAAATAATGACCGCGTGAAATGGTGGCAAGAATGCTAGATCCTCAAAAGGACATTTCCCCTTTGAATCGCAATTCCGAACCTCTAGGCGAAAAATAAGCCAGACCTCCTTTCAGGGGCAATAAGACAAGGAATTATACTTTTAATACAGTTTTTTTGCACTATTAAATCAATAATAATAAGAATAACAATTAATTTACTTAAATATATGATACAAGATCATATATATGTAGCATATTGTGTATTTATTGTAATTAAATATGTAATTATACGTGAACTGCGCGCCGCTGGCGCTTCAGTAGAACTCGATGTATCTCGTGTCAACGATATTATTATCTCTTTTGAAAAGTTGCAGTTGGTCCATCGCAGAATATTTTTGATAAAAAATAATTTAAAAATCACAATATTCATTTTTGTTTAAAAGATGGATACAGTACATTTGATATTTTATGTTTGATTTCATCCATATTTTTATAAAGGAATAAAATTATTTGTTTATTATTGTTGTGAAAATTATACATATAATACACATGTTTATAGTTATACTTGTATCAAATAATTACCAAAATTCCTATTTTTAATTAGAGTTACAAGGACAACGACCCAAGGAGTCTTCGCAAATCGGATCGAACTTGCGCCTTCGTCTGTCGACGCCTCGTAAGCAGTATCGTTTTCGAGGCTTGTCTGTTCTTATATATTATTAACCTCGTCATTTGCGGTATTTTAACACAGCTAGCCAGTGTGTAGAACATGTATGTGAGAGTCGAAATACTTGATATGTTTCTTTAAGTATATGTATATTTTGACGACCTCCGTGGTCGAGTAGTGTGTACACCGGTTTTCATGGGTACGCCGCTCAGAGGTCCCGGGTTCGATTCCCGGCCGAGTCGATGTAGAAAAAAATTCATTGGTTTTCTATGTTGCCTCGGGTCTGGGTGTTTGTGGTACCGTCGTTACTTCTGATTTTCCATAACACGAGTGCTTTAGCTACTTACATTGCGATCAGAGTAATGTATGTGATGTTGTCCAATATTTATTTATTATTTATTTAATGGAAGCTTATGCACTTTTGAATCCTTATTTTTTCAAATTAAACTAAATTGATCGCTTACACCCGGAATAGATTCTACCGAGATGATCCGGTAGGAACTTTATAGTTACTCTTGTTCGTCGATGATATACATACGAGTATAAAAATCATAAACTATTAAACTAACTATGTTCAAACTATTTATTCGATGTAACTAACTGTAAAAATGTTTAAATGAATACCATTCCTTTTTCAACAATTAGATATTCATATTCAAAATACCTTTGTTCCATTTTGCAGTTAAAACTGTAGCTGAATCAACAGCGGCGCAATAAATTGGAGCCCAACAATGAAAGCCGCTTAGATCTGCAAGGCAAATGCGATCGCGCGCCAATTTGTATTTGCAAGCTTCGGAAATAGACGAAAATGTACAAATTGCTCGCTATATTTTAAAGCGCATTTAATTTATTTATTTACTTTAATGATATTAGCATATAAATAAATCGATATTTTTAAAGTAATAGTATTTTGCAAGTGGTAGAGCCAAGCTACACCAACACCAGTAGCTCAAAAAGGCCAGGCTCGAACCGGGTAATTACCACGATCTCACAGAATACCGTCGTGAAACAGCAGCATATTAATGCTGCTGTGTTTCGTCAGGTGAGTGAGAGTTCTGGATGCCCATAAATGGGGATTGGTCTGGGTGGTTGTGCTATATTAGACAGCCGTTTGGGCTCGGAAGTTTGGGTCACTTATCCTGGAGGTCAGCGGGATCCCAAGAAACGGTGCTCCGCTAGCCGCCCGTGGTTTATAGGAGGCCCAACTAGCGTGCTAGCCCCACGTGAAAGGCTGCCCCGGCGGCCACGCATAATCCCGGAGTTGCTCCATCATGCCGGTTGGCGACCGGATGGAGAGGACCCGATGGCGACTCCCGGGGGGGTTCGGGCGTCCCCGCGCTCTCCAAACAAGTTCCCCATCGGTGTATTGTTCCTTGCGGGCTGCTTGGCTCCTGGTTTGGTACTTTTTCCCAACTTCTTTCCCCTTCCCCTATTCACTCTAACTATGAAAAGAACCAAAAAGAAAAGTAAGTTTAACCAGCCGTTGCACTTCCTCTCCCTTAAAGTGCATTTCTCTAATATCCGAGGATTGCACTGAAATCTCAATGATGTCCATCACCATATCGAGACTGAGAGACCTCACTTACTCTTTCTAACGGAGACGCTAATCTGTAACCCGTCCGATCCAACATACCTGCACTATCCAAGATATATCCTGGAGACCCGATTCCGTGCCCATGCAGGCGTGTGCGTATACATCAGGGACGTGATCTGTTGTCAGCGTCTTCGTAACTTGGAGGTTCCTGACCTTTCTGTTTTATGGGTTCTTGTGAATACTGGCCTTGATCAAATAGTTTACGCCAGTGTCTACCGTTCGCATAGCGGGGACCAGGAGACGACTAGGCTTTTTAACCATCTAAAGCTGCAGATTCGGTCCATCGACGCTTTCAATCTGCGCAGTTGGTGTTTCTTGGGGACTTTAATGCTCACCATGAAGAGTGGCTGTACCCGTATAGTGACATTGACCACGCTGGAAGAGAGATCTACAAATTTGCAATATCTTGTGGCCTCTCTCAGCTCGTCCACATTGCGTATTACCTGGACCTTCTGCTGACAACCGATCCTGACAGATATCCGGTTTATGTTTCACCACCACTCGGGACATCGGATAATTGTGTGGTGAAATCTGTGTCGCACTACTCGCCTCCTGACACCAGTCCTAAAGGTACTAGGCGAGTGTGGCGATACAAGACAGCGGATTGGGATGGGATGCGTCACTTTTTCGCCTCTTATCCTTGGAGGCAGGTATGTTTTTCTTCTAGAGATCCATCGTACTGCGCAGATGCTGTCTCGAGTGCGATTTATCAAGCTATGGAGTATTTTATTCCTTTTGCACCGTAATTGAGAGGTACATGTCCAACTCGCGAGCTAGTCCAGAGGAAATGCGGTCCTTGAGAGTCCATGATTGAACGGGTGAATGAGACATTGCAGTGGGTGTCCGATTGGGGTGACGCCAATCTTGTCCAGTTCAACCCTTCCAAAACACAGGCGTGTCTTTTCTCCGCGAAAAAGAGTAGCTTCGATTTAACACCCACTTTCGAAAGTGTATCCTTACCGATTACTAATAATCTAGGGCTTCTAGGTATTACCATCACCCCTAACCTCAACTTTGGCCAACAAATTGAGTCTATGGCACAAGCGGCGTCCAAGAAATTATCAATTCTTTCAAAGGTTCGGCGGTACTTCAGCTCTGAACAGCTGCTTAATCTTTACACTGCCCAAGTTCGATCCCGCATGGAGTACTGCAGTCATCTCTTGGACGGTGCAGTCAAATATCATCTGGAAGCTTTGGATTCAGTTGACCGAAGAGCCTGTAGGTTAATTAACAACGAAAAGCTCTCAAATAGCAGACTACACACCCTTGAGCATCGATGTCGAGTTGCCAGCTTATCGGTTTTTTATAGGATACACTTAGGAGAGTGCTCGAAGGCTCTTTTCAAACTGGTTGAGCCATCTCCATTCCTTTATCAGACTACTAGGCGCAGGCAATAGTTTCATCCATACGTTGTTGACATACCCAAAATTTGAACTAAACGGTTTGACAGCTCGTTTTTGGTGAGAGTCGCCAAAATTTGGAACGACCTGCCTGGGTCTATTTTTCCTGATGAGTTGAACTCTGGAGCCTTTAAGAGTAGAGTGAACAGGTTTCTTTTGGATGGGTGTGTACCACCTTCGCCTTCATCTACACTTTCCATCAGGTGAGATGGAAGACAAACGCCTATTCCATTACAACTATAATAAAAATAATAAAAAAATTACGAATATAAAGACAAAAACATAAAAGACATGATTCTAGAGAAAACTTTATATGTAGGTGATTCAGAAACGTCCATTCAATACTTCTAAGCCGATGAATAAATAATTGAATAACGCGTGACAAGAGACTATGGCAGCTATAGTCTATTCCAACCAAAAGAGGTCAAAAGCGAAATAAACAACATTTGACATTAAATTGACGCGGTATCATTGGTAATCTATGGTATTTATTATGGATGTGCGAAAATATAGCGCTATGAACGTGGACGAAACTGCTATCGGAAGTTTAGAAGTAAAATTAAGATATAAGTAGTTAAGTGGAATAGTCTTGTATTATAAATAAAGATATATAAATCAAAAACTGTTAGTAGTGCACAACATAGCGGCACGGCGTACGTAAATCTAAGGTTTGTTTACCTTTATTCCTTCTTTGATTGGAATAGACTGTATATATAATACATTATGAATGTGAAAGGTTGTATGTTTGTGACTGGACAGACTTGAAATATCTTATAAATTGACTAAACACACTACTTAATACGTAAGACCGATGGGGAGATCGTTGATACGCTGACAAAACCGCGGGCAAAAGCTGACATATAATTCTTAACAAACAACAACAACAACCTTGTTAGGAATCAAATATTCTTAATAAAACTAGATTCAAAACCAGAGTCGACCTCGTCATAGATAATCCAAGATCTTCAACGGGTTCAAATCCAGGCAAGTCTTGAATTAGTATGTATTTAATATGTACTTATAACCATCTCCCTCGGCGATCAATGAAAACAGAAAATAACGATGTGTGCTTCAAGCCCCACCCGCCCACTTGGTAGAATAAACTCCTACTTAATAAGCCTCCTACTTAACTTGCCATTGGTTCGCAGTTGGCTATTTACGAGCATTTGTTTCATTGCGTTTTATTATTGGCATATTACCAGTCAAACAGCTGGATTAATATTAGTGTTCATGTATAGTAGAGAAAGGATAATAACGTCAAAAAAAACAACAAAACAGCTGTATGAAGTAACGTTAATGTATTATTTAATCAGTGAATGTTAATTTGTCTCATGTTATCATTGTTTTATATCTTTTCATTTTTAATCATAACATTTTGTATATTGTTGATTTAAGTTTTTATTATTTGTATATTTTGTTTTATTTACAACCTCTTATGTCCCACTACTGAGCCTTCCCTTCGAAGAGAAGGTTTGCAGCTTATTCCACCATGCTGCCTCAATGCGGGTTGATATTAATATCAAAATATCATTGAAATAGACACGTGCAGATTTCCTTACTATATTTTCCTTCACCGGCGAGCACTAAATTAATTAGAAACACAAATTAAGCATATGAAAATTTAGTGGTGCTTGACTTTACAACAATAAATAATGTACAGGTTGTTATTACCCGCTAAGTAAGCCACACACACGCCACGCACGAATGATATTCTCGATCGTGGACTCGCGTGTGTAGCGTGGCGCGACCACCGGTACAGGCACAGGTAATCCCCTCAGCCATCTCAGAAAAACAAATGCAAACAGTCAATTAACTGTACTTGATCACGCTAACGAGCTTATAATATTAATGATTAAGCTAACTAATACTAGAATACTAAATAGAGATATTAACGTACTCCCAAGTTATTCATAACCAAAAAAAATCCATCGACCAACGCACGTTGGAGCAGTGTCACTTTCTTCTCAAAAAGAGTAGTAAACTTTCTAGCAAAATGGCTGCGTAAGCCAGGCGTAACAATTTAAATATCTTAATTATTAGTAATGTCTCTGTTTATAGGCAATAAAGAATATTTTTATTGGTATCTAATAAAACTGGGGTTGACGAAGTTTCGTGTCTGGGAATGCATGAATAATTTACCTCTTATCGATGTTTCGAGGATGTATCGAGTTTGTGGAGTCGGAAAATTACTTCTCGTGATTATTTCCGGCGACTGATTGTCGCTGTTTCCATGGAAGGGTAAAAAAGCAAGACTTTTCTTTGCATGTTCTTAAATATAAATATTTAAGGCAGGTTCTTATTCTACCGAGCGAAGAGAATGTGAAACCGATAGCTAGCTAGATATATACCAATATTATAAATCAATAGTGTCTCGTGTCTGTTACCTCTTCAAAATCAACATCAAAATATACTTTATTCAAATAGGCTATTACAAACACTTTTGAATCTTCATTTAACAAACTATATTAAGTGAAGCTACTACCGGTTCGTAATGCAGATTCTACCAAGAAGAACCGGCAAGAAACTCAGTAGTTACTCTTTTTCAACATTTAAAAAGGCTTAAACGCTGGATCGATTTAGACCAAATAGTTTGAGTACCGGGGAGGGACATAATACTTTTTTCATTTAATTACCACTCGAGTCGTATAATGGGGTAAAAGTGTGTGTACTACTCGTATCAATAAAGTTTTATAAGTTTCTCGCAGGTAAAACCGCAGGTTCAGCTAGTACGTAATATATAAACGGTTTGTGACGTCACCGTAAATACTTAATTGACCTTGTGTAGTTTATAGTATCTACAGATAAGGGAAGAATTTAATGTTATCATTTATCAGCTCTTCTAACAAGTCATCATTATATCTTCAGGAGACCGTCTGATATACCTACGCGATAACATTTTGATTCGCTTCCATTGAAATAACATTAAGTAGCTATAGTAACAGGAATGTTTGTACAAAACGACTATTCCATGAACCGTAGCAATGAACTTGATACCGATGTTGTGATTAGTTGGAAGTCACGTGACCAAGTATAATAATTTACTTTAAATCTGGAATATTATCAGTAGCGTACATAACTCTAGCAAATACTCGCTTTACTTATTTAAGCTCGACGTGCTTGCGTGAGAGTTCGTATCGGAGGGTTCACTCGTTCCAGAGTATTCACGAAAAGTTCATCTTAATGTTTTATATTCTTACTAAATAAACAATATCACATCACGGGACGCGGGCAAATGTACAATATCGAAATTGAAGATTATTAAAAGTTTTTTTTTATGGCATAGGTTGGCTGACGAGCGTATGGGCCACCTGATGGTAAATGGTCACCACCGCCCATAGACAATGGCGCTGTTAGAAATATTAACCATTCCTTACATCGCCAATGCGCCACCAACTTTGGGAACTAAGATGTTATGTCCCTCGTGCCTGTAGTTATACTGGCTCACTTGTCCTTCTACTGTTGTTTAGCGGTAGATTATCTAATGAGTGGATAGTACCTACCCAGACAGGCTTGCATAAAGCCCTACCACTAAGTAAAAACCTATACTACTACCTACCACTAAATATAATTGTAGCTAACCAATAAATAAATATGAAATAACCAAAATCATAGAGTTTCGCCAGTAAAAATCTTCCTTATTATTGTGATAATATTTATGTAGTGACCAAGTATATAGTTATTGCATCTCACACAACTTTTGTTAATTCAAAAGTTGTATTTAGTTATTGGTGAGCATTAAATACTCAATAAATAAATAGCATATGTGCCATGGTATCAAGTTTTTATTATTTATTAGTTAATGTAAAATATTCTGCTGAATTTGATTATATTCCAACTAATCCTATCCCAGTGTCATATTTCGTTATGATCGTTGCAGTGGTTTAAATGTGATGTAACGAAGAAACTTTGAATTATTTCCACATTGGGAATATTTCCCTGTATTTGATCTATTCATGACGATGTATATTCTAAACCTTTACTTTTTTACGTTTGTAGAACAATCTCTTGAACTTAACTTACTTAAAGGTTTACATTGATTGGCAAAGCTCATGACATGAAGAAAAAATTGTGGCCTCTAATTTGGCCATTATGCACACACTAGTAAAGTTGATGACGTTTCGAGAGTGTCAAGCGAAACTGTCACGCACACCAACGAATTAAGTTGGCTCGTTTATTACATTTTTTAGCGCTACACTATAACTTTTTATTTTCTTTTATATTTAGCAATTTTTTTTTATATGTAGTTTTTATTTTATGCGACGAAACATACATTTTCATATATAACTGCTAATTTTAAAATGACCGACTTCTTTATCGAGATAAAAATAGATACACTAAAAAATTAAGCAAATATCACATAATAAAATAAGCCGCCCTTACGAACACGTTATCTACTTTACAGCTCCTCGGGAGACTCTTGTTGCCGAGTACAAATAGCGGGGACTCTCCTACGGGACGGCCGCCATTTTTAAACAACCCTCTTAAGTAAAATAACCCAAGCCTAAATTCATAAAATATGATATAGTTAGACCTTTATTATAATAAACTATACATAATATGTACATACGTTGAAAATATAAAGTGTAATAGTCGAAGTAATTTTATAACTTCAGGATATATAGATTTTTACGCTTTGTTTTTTTGTTATATGTTCATCTATACTAATATATAAAGCGGAAGAGTTTGTTTGTTTGTTTGTTTGTTTAAACGCGCTAATCTCAGGAACTACTGGTCCGATTTGAAAAATTCTTTTTTTGTTAAATAGTCCATTTATAGAGGAAGGCTTTAGGCTATATAACATTACGCTGTGACCAATAGGAGCGCAGCGACAGTGAGAAATGTTGCAAAAACGGGGAAAATTATTCACATTTATGGACTTTCGATGCGTGCGCAGCATAAACGTTTTAAGTTACTCAAAAAATGTGTATGAAAGATATATTCCTCTTTTAATAATAAAAAAAAGTCCGTGACACTATATGTCTATTTGTTAAGAGTGTGCTAGCAGGCGGGGCGCGGCGGCGGCTGAGGGGGAGGCGGGTCAGCCCCGCCGCCGCGCTCGCCACTCTCACCCGCGGGTGTAGTTCTGCGAAGTAGCATTGCACATAACGACTTAAAAAAATTAACATTCTTAATAGTTAAATTATTTATCAAAATTAGGTTTTGTTATCAGCTTATTTGCTCATTATTTTTTATCGTTTAAAATCGATTACATTTAAATCATAATCTGCTGCAGTTTTAACTTACGATATAAGATAAAATTTCAATGAACATTCCTTTCGTACTTTGCAAGTAAACAATTCAAACGTTTCACGGTATAAATAAGGTATAAAAATTACATTACACACGTAAAAAAGTTCAAAATTGCGAGCGATACTTTCACCGATGCAGATTAATCATCACTGAGAAAATAAATTATGCAAATAAGCAAATAGGTGAATATCGTTTAAAATGAATACACAAATAAATTAGTAGTTCAATATTTCAAGTAATTTCTATTACGTTCAAGCATATTCAACACGGTTGTACTATAATCACCTTATAAAATAATAACACCAAAGGAGAAACAATCTAAACTTCTTATTGTTCGGTTTGTATATCTTATTACGTTTAAGTTAATATTGTTTGTTTTCAACCGACTTCAAAAAGGAGGAGGTTATCAATTCGTCTGTATTTTTTTTTATATGTTTGTTACCTCATAACTTTTCACTGGATTTTGAAAATTTTTTTTTGTTTGAAAGGTAGTGCTTCCCGTGGGGCCCCATTTTAATTTTATCCTGTTACGATGATGGTATCCCTATGAAAACGATATAAGTCTTAAATGTGCATTATGTATGTGCGCGATAAATAGGTGAATAACTCAAAATTGTGCCAACCAATTTTAATGATTCTTTTTTTATTATAAAGGATATACTTCAAGGGTACTATGGTGAAAGTTTGGTAAGGTTCTGAGCATAGGATCCTTGACAAAGTAACGGTACGGAAGGGAACGGAACAATTCTAAGGAGCACGTTAGCGATACTCGGCCGAATCTTTTAGAAACAAAAATTTTGACAAAAAAAAACCGACTTCAAAAGAGAAAAAAAATAATATGCTCTAAAAAGTAAAAAATAATTGCTTATTATTCTACAACTTAATAATCAAGTAACTTATTCTACTTACCAATATGTAGGTACGTTCTGTGTTTCCACGCAAGGAGATAAGTATGTACCTACCCACTTTAAATCTAACTTAACACAAACCTATGAATAACAAACAATGATCACAATATTTTTTAGATTTATACTATGTAAAATGAAATTAAAAATATTTAGACTATTTAAAAGTCAGCAATGTTATTACGATAATATATTATAGTTAAAATTATTGTTATTTTTGGAGGCGGTGTCAGCCAAGGTAGGTTTGTAAATATATGATATATTCCAAATTTGTAAATCTGGTCTATCGATAAATACACTTCTTCTTGATGTTTTTTTAAACCCTATACGTACATAGTGGTCCTATATAAGACAGAAAATTGGAATCAAAATTGAGTGATTAAGCAAACATGTCTACCGTCAGGTATTACAATTCATGAACTTTTCTCCTAATCCAAGACAAAGAAAAGTCATTCAGATTTACTATTACATTTCCTGTTGAACGTTTTGTTTGTTTTGGCAGAGTATGAATTTTGTTTGTGATTTATTTATTTACAATTGACTTTTTCTTTTGTCTTACATCCAGATGTCGATACACCTGCATCGAATTGTTAACAAAAAAAAATATTCGCAATCGTACACTATTGTACAATATTTCTTTTATATTTAAGAAAAGGGTTGTCATAATTGACCGTATAACAATAAGCAATAAAAACACAGATATTGGTAATTATTAAATTTTATGGCGACCTTTAAGATTTACACTGATGACAAAGAACAATTACTTTTTATGATAGTGAATATATATTATCTATTTGTTTGGGAGGGGGGAGCTCTTAAAAGGACGTGTCGGGCACGCCCGTAACCAGACAAGAGAAAGAAGCATTACGAGTCACTTGACTACGAACTGTTTCAAACATGCCTAGAAAAAGAACGAACCTTTCTCGGCAGACTGCTAATGCAAAGCGTCTGCGGCTTTTGCGTAGCAATGAAACAGCTGAAGACAATACGCAGAGGTTGGCTAATCAAAGAACGGTCAGTGAACAACATCGTGCTAGGGAATCGAGTGTTGAACGTTCACAGAGGTTAGCCTTACAAAATTTCCGAACTTCGGTGAATCGACAACGGGAATCAAGTACAGAACGTTCTCAACGTTTGATCGCACAGAATTATAGAGTTTCTCAATTCTTTAAACCCGAGCGGCCTTCCACCACATTCCCTGAAGTTAAAGGTTCTGCGATAATTTTACTCAGAAATCTTAAACCACCAAATTTATGTAACGGGACCCGCCTTCAAGTAAAATTCCTTCGCAATAACGTGATCGTTGCAACAGTTTTGACTGGTCCGGCAGTTGGTCAAACAGTGCTTATACCTCGCATCCCAATGATTCCAAATGATTTACCTTTTAATTTTAAAAGAATTCAATTTCCCATTAAGTTATCTTTTGCCGTAACCATTAATAAATCACAGGGCCAAACATTTAAACACGTAGGAATCGATTTACGTCAATACTGCTTTTCAGACGGCCAACTATATGTCGCGTTGTCAAGATCGGGTTGCGGGCAAAATCAGTATGTTCTTCTACCACAAGAAAATAAAACTAAAAATATAATCTACGCTGAAGTACTGTAAAACATATTATTAAATCTTATTGACGATTATAATAACAAAAACCAACGTGAGCAATCAAACGATAATCATGATAGTGTTTCCCACAACTACGCGAACGAAGTCGCGGGCACAGCTAGTGTGTTATAAAAGTACGCTGTACTGCCAAAATTAACTTTTACTAATTTTTATTGTTTCTTTATTCAAATATATATAAAATAAATAGTCTATAAAAGCACCTTTTGAATCGTCATGTTACAGTATTGAATCAAATATAAAGATACTATATATATATGTTTACAAGAAAGTGATTGTATATGTAATTATATTGCATAATAAATACTATGAGTCCGACAATAAAGTCCGTCTCAAACGGTAATTACTAAAGAGTTCATTAAAATTTTAAACACATAACAAATAGTTGATATAAGAGATATTGACGCCGCGAATAGTCGTCGGAGTAAATGTTTCAACATATAAAGGTACAAAGTACATTTCTGCCCAACTTTGCGACAGGGCTGCTTTAAATGTAGTTTTAGAAGTGGCAAAGTTCGCCGCACGTTCTACGAGCTCGGTGAAGTAATGGGCTTACAAGTTAGAGTAACTTGAGAAATATCACTCGCAGTAAAATATTGTATATGACTTATAAGGGTCACTGCGACTGGGCTTTGTCCGTGGACTTTTGATTTTGACAATAACGGTCTTCGATACTAGCGAGATGTTCCCATAAAATACCGACTGTATAACGAATTTGGAAAGTACCTTCTTCCAGAATAAATATGTTGAAAATTAAATACAAAATAAACATTTTTTATCATGAATTATGGTTCTTTCCTTGCTTGTCACGGTAAAGGCGTGACAAGGTTATGTCAGAAAGTATCATCTGATACTCTTAATGACGGCAATGATAAACGACCACATGGAAGCACACGATGGAAATTTATTTTTAACTCACATCAATGGCGAATTTTATTAAAACCTAGCCAGGCCTATCTGTATTATACATATACATAAACAAAAAGATAAATTAACTTACATTACATTAGCGGCCTGTAAATATCCCACTGCTGGGCTAAGGCCTCCTCTCCCTTTGAGGAGAAGGTTTGAAGCATATTCCAACACGCTGCTCCAATGCGGATTTCGAGGTGCGGGTTGGTGGAATACACATGTGACAGAATTTCGTTGAAATTAGACACATTCAGGTGTCCTCACAATGTTTTCCTTCACCGCCGAGCACGAGATTAATTATAAACACAAATTAAGCACATGAAAATTCAGTGCTACCTGCCTGGGTTTGAACCCGAAATGATCGATTAAGACGCACGCGTTCTGACCACAGGGCCATCTCGGCCATTAACATGTTAATTTGCTTATTATCGATAATTTATTTTCTAATGAATCATATTAAATAATTACATATTTGACGTACAGATGGCTCCGTCCGTTTATAATTCTCATGCATGTTATATTTAATGTTTAATTATTTTTAAATATTTTAATAAGTATTACATAGTTTGAGTTTTAGATGACAAAGAGTTACTTTTGAATTTCTTACCGGTTCTTCTCGGTAGAAGCAACTTTGTGTTACAGTGATTGTGATAATTATAGTGATGATGAAAATAATGATGATGATGGTGATGACGATAATAATGATGATGATGACGACAGTGAGAATGACGCAACCAAAAGCGAGCCATCAGTTTCGAGCTCTGATTGTAAACAACGCCCGACCAGACCCTTTTATATAATGAGTACAATATTAATACGTGAAGAGTTTATATGCGTAATATTACTGTTCGTTAGACAATACGATTAACTAAGTACTATATGTTAATCGATCAATAATTTACCAGTAAGACAAACAAGACAACAGTCGTATATCACAAAGAACAAACTAGAAGCACTAAACAATAACTCTATACCAAATAATCCAGTTCTACGACCTGATGTACAAATGTACTAAATTACACTACGAGTGCATGAATGTTTCTTCTTGTTGTAATTTGAAATAAGTTATGCAAAGCTACTAATATATGTTTGAATTGCCGGTGCCGTTGAATTATAAGCGATAATTAGGTTGACCTGAATTGTTTTAATTCATTCCGATAGAGGCAAATAAACTAATTCGATGAAATTTTCAACGACATCATTTACGTTGTACTAAAATTTGATCAATTTTATTCTATATAGGTATATTATAGAAACACATTCAGGCAAATGAGCCAATTACATGTTACCGACCGGTAAAAGGTCATTTCTTATAAAAATAATACTATGTTCCAAATCTCCTCGGTCTAAGGCAATCATAACTTTTAAACTACGTTAGAACTTGAAAAATTGTTAATAAATTGTATCAATTTCTATATATTTTTTGTTTTGGACATTTTTGACATTTGCAAGCGCAATGAAAAAAGCGCAAAATGAAATGATTTAACATCTATAGATATTAGTTGATAGCATATATAGATTGCAGATACAGTGATACTCGAGAGACACGGGTCGAGCTGGTTTATGAGGCCGTTGTCGAAGGGTTGAAAGTCGATTAAAGGTCTCTACAGGCCGGTCTCGTTAGACCGCATCGTTATTTTTATTGGTTAGCAAATAAAACACGTTTTATGAATGTTGCGCCACGTCGCTACAATTTCATACACTATTATTGACGCCTTGAAAAACAGGTTTATATATGTTAACAATCTTATCTATTGTTATTTTTTAATTTCTTTATGCAACGGCCATTGTGCCGTTGCATCCAAAGTAAAGTAAAAGCCGATTAATGTTCCACTTCTGGGCAAACGTCTTCTATAGAGGAGAAGGTAGCGAGCATGTTCCACCACGTTACACCAATATGGGCTGGTGGATCCACATGTTGCAGATTTGTATTCGACACATGCAACTTTCCTCCCCCTTTGAATAAAAACATTTTAATTTAAACAATTAATAAAATTATTATTGCTTTATTACTTTACGACAAATTCCTATCATAGATTCCAGACTCTCAGCGCGAGATCGGCTCAAAGATAGTCAAGGTTCAATTTGAAGAGCCCGAGAGAGGGTCAACGAGCTGATTGATTTGAAAGTAACCATTGAGTGATCTCGCTGCACGAATACTCGATAGGTTTTCATGGTAATGAGAATATTCCTATATAATATATATATTTTTTATTTATGGTATAAAATTTAATTACAGGTTGGGTTTATTCATAAGTAACTTATTAAAAGATTTAACGTCAGACGATAAATATTCAACCTAGAATAACTAGGATTTAGGGTAGATTCACTTGATGGTAGTGCTTTGTGCAAGCTCGGCTGTGGTACCACCCACAATTCCCCTTGTTACAGCCGCGACTCTTGGACAGTTAAAAAAGATACAAAAACGATTGGCCTTTCAGTTACGGTGTTATATAATGATTATGTGAAAAAGTTAGATCGATAATCAAAAACCCACAAAGTCCTGCGTTACTTTAGTAAAAATAAAGACCTAATTCTGGGTCATAGTCTCGGATATTGCCGGCGCAGATACGTTAGCAGAAGAAAGTGGTGGCTTAGAAAAATCCGAGAATTAAATTAATAGGGATAGCCGACGTTGGTAGAGATATTACAAAATATTTGAATGAACTCGCGAAATATATGTGTGAGAAATGCGGTGAGATGTTCACTCAATTATGATTATATTAAAGCCCCCTGTCTTCAGCTGCACACATTTAAGCCAAATCACCCGAAGGTCTTATTTCGAATCCACCTTCGGTTCACACATATAACATCGTAACGTAAATTTATTAAAATCACCAAATAATGCACTTTATTTAAAAAATAAGATTTGACATATTAAAAAAAAAAAGATTATTTATTATAATAAAAAAAAGGATGAAGAAAATGTAATACATGAAAACTCAACGATTTCCACAACAATATCGAGCAAAGCGTTGTATTATCAGGCCGAGATAAGAAAATTCTATCGCATAAAGCGAAAAGGAAGACAATACGAACCCTTTTACAAAGGTCGCCGTCGCCTCGGGCACTATTCACACAGATTTGTCGGCGAATATAAGCAAATAAACAGAATTATTTGAACTTTTATGTACGTTCATCCTAAACACGAGATACAGCGCTTAGTGCTATCGACGTAGGGGTCAAATTCCACTAACTCATCATGCAATAGTTAGGTCGTTTGCTAGAAGCTACTGGAAAACGCTGGTGGAATTTTCACTATAGATACTGCGTTTTATATAAAAGTATAAAGTATATAAATAGGTAACATTAAAACGTATATATTTTTCAGATAATGATGTACAATGAAGTATGTTATTATATATAAATTAAATAAAGCAAGAAACTCAGTTGATCCTATTTTTCTCCAAAAAACATTAATCAGACTAATTAAAAAAAGAGCGCATTCGAATTTTTACCTCCAACAATTTCCCCCTCCTGCAAGTGAGAGCTATGATGAGCCAGAGCTGTATCGAAAATAAAATATGCTGGTGTTGTGTTGCGAAAACAAAATCAACATCCCCCAGGGACAAATATCTATTTAATAGAGAATATTTTATATTTGTGAGTAAAATTTAATTAATGAGCTTTGTTTATCATAGCGAAGTCTTATTTTCGGCTATTCTTGTTGACTTTGAACAATAAATAAAGTTTTTATACTGTAGTCTTGTAATCCCCTTTTTGAGATCAAAATAAATTTATATATAAACCTGGATACAATTAACACACAAGCTCAAATTCTTGTTATTTTATAAAACATGTGCAAAATTTAGGCAAATGAGATCTTTTAAGTACGTCAAATTTGTCAAGAAGTCTGTTTTTTATTTGCTATACTATACTTGGGGTTTAACCGCAACCATATGTTTCTTTATTTATTAACATTATATTCAGCTCGTGACAACAACCAGCGCTCCTCTGTCGAAGCTTCGGGCTGTATAATACAAAAAAAAACATAAAATACTTTTTTTGTAATTGGTAATTAATTGTTAAGTATTTTCTATATGAAAAAATATATCTTTTTTAAATTGAAAATAAGCTTCTATTATATAAAAGAATAGAACAAAGAAATTTCGTTTTGATTTTCAAGATTCTAGCTCTCAAACCGGAAATAGAACTAAACTGAACCCTCAAGGAGTGGCTTTAGGGTTTAAAGAGAGCAGTGAGAGCCCTAGACGCTAGAGCGTTATATAAGAGCCGTTTGAGGCTGTGCATTTCAACCCTCAGTATGTATTTGGGATATCATGTCGCCTTATGTGGTATTTATCAATAGCGTAGAGCGATGTTTTTATCCCAGAACGTATATATAAATACGAAGGGAATTTGTACGTTCTAGCGCGCTGTTATTATGAATTTTAAAAACAATATTTAGTATTATTCAATTCGGAAATGAAGAATGACTGGGCCAGCGTATCTACAGGCACAATTGATATATTAGTTCGCAAGGTCGGTGGCACATTAGCGATGTAAACAGGTGCCACAGCTTATAGGCAATGGTGACCATTATATATTAAGACAAAGAAGTATACAGCCAATTTAGCAAACAGCCTACCTATTTGAAATAATTTAACAAAATAGTAATATAAACTACCTGTAATTTCAAAAAATACATTTACATTAGGTAACCCGATTATTAATAAAAAAAAATACACCCCGTCTATAGGATACAAGTAGTAGTATTTAAAATGTTACGAGTATGTCCAATGTGTCCGTAATTGTACTGGCTCAATCTTTATTCCAACAACACATTAGGAACAATACAAGATATCGGTGTTTACCAGTGGAATAACAAATGACAGGAGAGTCCCAACTCAGGAGAGAAATACAAAATTACGAAACCCTCGGTAAATAGCTTCATTACGCGTTATATGCTAGAAAAGAAATAAAAATGAAGACCTCAACAAAAATGTATCAGTAAAAAAAATATCATTGAATTCTTTTTGAGAAATAAAATTGTCCTACTTCAGGTTGATAAAAATATCTACCTATAAAAATCATTCATTTAGTACCAACACTTCATTTCGCTCATAGCACTGTAATAGTGCTACAAGTGCTACGACGTCGGTCACAAAGGCTACGGCGCTACGAAATCCCCAACAGGCGTCTTAATGGGCGGAGAAAGGGGAATATTTTATAAGAAGGCTTACACTCACGTGTATGAATAATGTCGGGGTTTAATATTTAATGAAATATTAAATGGCAGCGACGCGTATATCATGTGTTGATCCACTTATTGTTTACGGACGACTCCATTACACGTATCACAGTTGTGGCAATCACTAGACACACTAACACCTGTGTCTATTACACGGACGATGGTAGCGACGCCATCGGCAGATTCATCGGCCGAGCGGCGGGTATTTCAGAAAAGACCAATCTAGAGCACAGCCTCAAGACATCTATATATAAACGCGACATCAGAGTCGCCGAGGCTGTGCTCTCTCTAATCAAGCACGGAGCAGGGCCCGCTGGATTCCAGTAATTAGGATAAAAAAAAAAAACAACTACTATTTTTATATATTATCATATATTATTTATTATGGATTATTTATATATTATTTTAAAATGAAAAAAAAAGAAAAGAAAGTGTCAGTGTGGGCCACGTCTTTCAAGAAGACGACAAGCTCGAAGTCCAGCGAAGATCTGCTGATGTTCAGTAAAAATATAAAATAACGCCACAATTTATAAAAATGAAAGGTAAAAAAAGGCACAGGCAACTGTGAGCCCGTGGATGTTGTAAATTAAATAAAAATATATATATATATATATATATATATATATATATATATATATATATATATATATATATATTAAACTTTATTAGTAATCAATTATAACAGTTATTTATAAATAAAGTTCGCAATATATTCAATCGACCGAACGCAGCCATTACGCTAATGTAAATAAATGAAGCTTATCTCCGGGACAGGAGAAACCTTTTTGCTTTGGGAAAATATCACCAAACATAAACATTTGGTGAAAATAATACTGTCAAAGCGTCGTTTACAGAATATAATGCTTATTTCAACAGAACACACGGATTGAAATAAATATGTACATTAGATATGAGATATCAACACGACGCCTAAATATTTACATGATTTTTTTTTTTATTTGAACAGACTTTACACATAATAGGGTAACAAAGGCATGTCTGGGAATTAATATTTTTCTGATGATATCAATTATATTTACAAGCCATATACATCCTTAAAATTTTTAATTTGTTTTTTTTTTATGTCATCTAACAACTTACCAAAAATCTAATGAAATTATACTCTTATAATAATTTATTTTACCATAGTATGTATGTACTTATAAACATGTATACTGTATGTTTTTTCAGTGTTCAAGTATTGGACAATGCAACGGGAATATGACTTGTTGTCTACACAATTGTGCCCTATAAAATGATACGTGCAGTTGACTATTTTGTAAATATACCGCAGCCGTAGTCATCTGTTATAGTTGCTTAAAGTTGTTTAAACATTATTTTAATCTTTAATAAAGATGATCCGGCTATGAGTAAAATGGCCGAATACTATCCCGACCTGCCGAATAATTCAGAATCCCAGAAAGACCAATAACACTAAGGAAGACTACTCAACCAGCACAAACGGCAAGTCATTAATTTCAAAACTAAAATTTTGATAGTCAATTCGGCAATAATATACACACAAAACATGCAAGTTCATGCAAAACATGCAACATTAGAATGACATAAGTAAAATTAAAAATAAGATTTTTGAAACATATGGTCTGTGGACATACAATAACAATATTTTATTTTGTATATTATGAGCTAAGTGACAAAATCTTTAGGTAAAGAAATCATAAACATACAAACTCTGGTAGAGTTTAATAATAACACACGCACAATTAGTTAAGTAATTACGCTTTTAGTTATACACGTGAGGATTCAGGGCGGATCTCTAGTTAATTATAAAAATAAAGTGTGCGTCATACGTAATAAAGTTTGCGGTGTGTCATATTCATATATGCAAGTTACATATTCAAGTGAGTGCGATGTGAGCGGCGCTTTATAACGACCGACGAAGTAAATTGGTGAACATCACGAATGCAATAACGTGCTTTTATATCCCTATATGAAGTACTTACTCGGAGCTATTTTACTTGCATGCAATTCATACTCAATGACGATTAAATAGTCACGTATGCATGTCTGATCACGGAGTTGAAACTTGAAACATTTAGACGTAATACAGGATAAATTCACTTCACGCTTATTACGTTACTCAGAACTCGTTGAGTCGAGATGGATCAGTTTATGACAAGTGGGCATGAACTAGATATTGTGAATTTAAACGTGAGTATAAGAATCACAGAGATTTCATGTGAGCCGTTTGTTAACTTGGTGGTATGTGAAAAAATTATGAGGAATCCTGAAGGTCCAACCTACATTGGAAGAAGTTTCAAACCTTCTCCTTATGGGTAAGGGGGCTTATACCCAGGCGTGGGACATCTATGTACTACCACTACGAGTAGCTAGTTTATAAAGTTGCATTTTTTTAGTTCAAATTAAGATAAAAATATGGTAGATTATTTTATAAAAAAACATAACCTAATTATCCAAAGTAACCAGTTTAACTTGAGCCTCGGAAGAACGAAAAACCGATAGTATGCCATGCTATCAGATAATGAATCACAATTTGACACTATGTCATCTAGCAGTACTTACTAGCTAGTTTCCATTGAGAATGGGCACCGAAAATACAACTACAACACTTCTTCATCTACAAATAGATGCATTAGACAGAACTTTAGATTATTATGTTGATAACGATGGCCCCTGTAATTAATATTTCAAATAATAATTCATTTTCTCTTATGACTCTGTCAGTTTTATTTGTACAATATAAAGTCAAATTAAATTTATAGTCGAGCTGAGAGCCGAGACGGCCCAGTGGTTAGAACGCGTGCATCTTAACCGATGATTTCGGGTTCAAACCCAGGCAGGCACCACTGAGTTTTCATGTGCTTAATTTGTGTTTATAATTCATCTCGTGCTCGGCGGTGAAGGAAAACATCGTGAGGAAACCTGCATGTGTCTAATTTCAACGAAATTCTGCCACATGTGTATTCCACCAACCCGCATTGGAGCAGCGTGGTGGAATATGCTCCATACCTTCTCCTCAACGGGACTTAGCCCAGCAGTGGGAAATTTACAGGCTGATTATGTTTATGTTTTAGTCAACGAGGGATAAAAACTGTAACAGTGTAAGATCAGATATGATCATGGTTACGGCTCCAATTGGTCAGGTCTAAACTGTAACAGTAGCCGTAACAAACTAAAAAGAAATAAACTTGATAACAGCGCCTGCGCCCGCTATTAGAGCTGACTTCTACCGAACAGTAATAATTTGTATTGCGGTGGGCCGTTTAAAGGATAAGTGAGACAGTGTAATTACAGATACAAACGACTTAACATCTTAGTACCGGTGGTTTACGGCGCATTGTCTTTGTACGGCCGAGGCGACGTTGTGACTCCATACCACGGCCGGGCGCCGTTGCTATATAATCAACAAAACAGTTCTTTGCTGTTGTGTCAAATAATAACCTATAATTGTTTCTTGGACGTATATAAGCTAAATTTAGGCGATACATATATTCATTGTAACTCGTACATACAGTAGCTGTAGGTAAAAAATCATATCAATATCCACCGCATCGATCTTGAACTCACTGTTGTTATCTCGAACTATGTGCTCAAAGACACATCTCATAAAATATTAAATATAAATAAATCATTTAACATTGCGACACATAATAGAATAATAAAGCAATACATTTTTTAGGTAATTCTTAAATAGCAACTTGCTGAAACCAGTAATACAAATAGCGGCCGATCTCTTGTCAACTCTTTTCTGCAAAAGAGGATCTCCATACAAATGTTCAAAAAAAAAAACAAATACAAGTATGAAATTGAATATTTATTCGAAATAAATATTATAATTAATTTATTTTACTTACTTGCATAACCGGATTGAACCACGCCAAAACGCACGAATTAATCTCGTTACGAGGACATATTTAATAAGCTAATGTAATTTATTCATGAAACATTAAATATTAATTTAAACAGAAACAAAGGAAATTTGTAATGTGTGTACTGACCATACGTGAATACTTTTTGCCATTTATAAATATTTCCTTTATTGGCAAGTTGAAACAGATGTACAGCACACACCAGTGCCATTAGATTATAAACTAATGCGATTTTACATAACGTACTATTATCGATTTTCCTAATCCCATTCAGCTCGCGTCGTAACACGGGTCTCGCCGCGTGACTCCGGCTGCAGCCGGTACTTACCCGTACCACACCCACCACACGACACCGTAATATGGACCTTATGCTGTCACTGAAAAGTCCTATTTTGATGTTGTGCTAATACATCATACGCATCGATTTTCTGTTAGCTGGTTTTAAAGACTCACCTTCGAACCGCATAAAGTTTCGAACACACCTGCGCGGGTGAAGCGAAAACGACCGAGACGCGGAGTTATTTCTAAAGCTACGACCATACATACGATCAAGTGATTACGAAGTTCTGACCGTCGATTTATGCACAATTCTCGATTACCACTTCGGTTCATCGTTTGTGTATTCAGTCTAATTCGACTAAGTAGTAATACATAATTAATAAATTAAAATAAACATTATTAACGAGATAACCCAGTAAATAGCAAACGAAGTCCTTAACCAAAGTTCATGAGTTCAATCCAAGGAAGCGCTACAGATATTTCCTGTAGTTAATTTGATTCATCGGGGAAAGCCAAATTCCTGAATAAACCAGCATATATTACATAGGATTACATTTTATCATACGAGTACCCATTAAAACGAGTTGTTGAAATAAAACTCCAAAACTTCCCGTTACAAGAATAGAAGGCCCATTCTCAGTAAAAAAAATATGGAGTGTTACTTCACTTTATGGCCACAAAAGTAGCAACTTTAAAAAAAATATCGCTTCGAAGTTAGTGACAGCCCCTTTGGTAGAGTTAAACTAGGGTCTTCTTTATTACAGTAACTTATCAGTAACTCACAGGATAGTCTTTTCCCCATTTCTGAAGAAAACAGAACAGTTCAATAAAATTTTCATTAGTGGTCACCTACCACGGAAAATCAGCGTTAAAACTCAACGTGCAGATGTGGCTTTTGAGTTGTCGACATAATTTAAAAGGCTATATATGATGTCACGCTGTTGAGTAGTTAATTATAAGTTACTTGTTTTATTTCAATTGTTTTATGTTTTGTTATTATATTATTAACATTGGGTGTCCAAATGCTTATAATAATAATTAGAAGACATTATTTCAATGAAGCTCTTATCGTCATATAAAACTAGGGCCGCCTGTTGTAATTGTATGCCGTCAGCATTCTAATGTCGCTCTTCTGTTTATCTTATCAAATACGACGCGAGATATCTTATCTGTGACTATATATTGTACCAGACATTCTACAGATGCTTGATTGATTAAATTGTTTGCAAATTGGACATAACACGGATTACGCTACTGTATCATTATATTTTATCCGCTTATACTAAAACTAATAGATTTTTTTCTAAGTGAGGAAAATTTTTGATACATGAAAAATATACATTTTTAATTGGACAACCTTTAAACTCTTTTAGTAGAACAAAAATAAGATTAATATTTATGCTAACCGTCTTTAGATGAATCACACAATAATATCTTATAAATATATCTTCGCGGCTAAGAACAAATTTTATTTAAGAATACTACCTTTGATGGAGATCTCTGAATTTTGTCCATTACAGTGCGTACGTGTACGACAACTGCCTCGTTATGGCTCGCTTGTACGGCTGCAGATTAAGAGGTTCCGAGCACGATCCCAGGTAGAGCCCATGACAGAGTAGTTAGTAGCAACCCGAAATTCGGAGTGCTACTAACTAACTAAGTGTGTACACTTGTGTCCAGTAACATGTAGTCACAAATGGCTAGTCGCCGTTTGAAATTTCCTACGTGTCTTAAATCTGTCAGGAAGGTATAATCATATAAACTGAAAGAGTACCCGTCGCAGCGCATATTATATTTTCACTGCATTACAGCAAATTTAATGACTTCATCTGCATTACTCTCAAACTGTTTTTAGGTAAACGTTTCTATAAACACCTTCTATAAAAAAACTGTATTCATAAAATATAAAATTATATTCATAATTGCTTTCAAACAAAACAATAGACTCTTGAACTTCGATATAAAAGAAAATATATTTAATGGAGGTCAAGAGCTGCGCCGCTGCGGCTGAGTTTTAAACTTATTATAATAACATTTTCTGAAGGCATTATGAGAGATGTAAGTAGTCTACATGGAGCGGCAACTTGGCGAAATGAAAGTTCAGTAACTAACTCACACAGAGACACGTCGAGATCAATTTACGTGTACTGTGTGTAGCGGTGACTCACACAGGCGAATTTATTTATACAGTGTAACGCTGTACCACGCGATAGTGAACCCAGATAATGCAGCGAACGGAATATATTCGCTACTGTTGGAGATATCGACTTAAGACAAGAAAATTATCACTGGGAAATGTTTGTAGTACTTCTTTATTTTCTTTCGTGTTTAATTTTCGAATGTAATTTGTCTATTCATTGAGTTGTGTTGCGTAATAGGGCTGGGATGCCGAGTTATTTAGTCGGTCGTCCCAAGGACTCGGCCTGCCTGTTCAATAGCTGTCACCTTAACAATACCAACGCAGAGCGTCCGATAACTGAGGGTATTTATCCTGAAAGCTCGACAAGAAATACTGTTACATAATAAATATTAAAATAATTTAAATAATAAGTGATATAGAGTTCCGATGGGTAAACTATCCCACCACCATAAGGACAGTCACGGTGTTAACAAGTCGATGAATGTGTGCGTTTTATATTCAAAAAACCAGTCTGTTAGTACAACACTCATAGGCTGATGGATAGATCTGTTACTCAGCCGGCACTTCTATTTATCACTAGAACACTACTAACGAGTCTCACGCTACATTAACTTAACATTTGCTTAGTAATAATAACTCACTTTTATTTCCACTTCGTCGTCAACAAATCGGACAATATACCGTCAGATGGCGTGAGTTGTTCGCGTGTTGAACTCCCCATTGAAAAAATAATAAGCATAATGAAATCGTAGATGTGTGCGTCTTTTATAATTTAAAAGTTATACACAATGTTTGTGTATAACTTTAATAAGTTTAAAATGTGTTTGATAATACGACATGCTCTATTAACTATATAAACATTTATATTGTTCGAATGTAATTTTTAAACTTACATTTGTTTTTCCTAACTTTCTGTTGTATTATGTTTCCACTCCATTTAATTTAATGCAGTCTGTGTAAGATGCTCTATATTTTTTCAATATTTAAAATATTTAGACCTCCTACTATATTTTGATGGAATTTTATATGGAGCTTTAACTGCACGGAAAGACTTAGACCACTTTTTATACCTAGCACCAGCCGAACATACACTTGAACGCCAGCGAAGCCAATAAAAATATGTTGAATTATATCAATGAACCAAACATTACATCTAAAAACATCAAAATATATGCAGTGCTAGTTTAAATGGGCTTACTTTACCACCATGACCATATTACTACCAGGTAATATGGTCATATTAATGTTCAATTCACCATAGTAACTCCAAATGAGTTATTCGCCTTTAATAAATTTATAATATATAATGGGACTTCTACGAGGACTAGGAGTTATTCACGAGGCAGTGAGACATTGTTTAAGTGTTAAGATTTTGCGTAGGTTGATTGAAGTACAGATTTTTAAAGATGTCGGGCAAATAATGGAGATATACCAATGGAGTTATATGTATTACAATATAAACATTTTACGTTGATCCATATTCAACACGTGGAAAGCCGGGATGGATAACAAGATTACAACAAATTACAAAGTATATACTTAATTATACATAGTTTAAAATAATAAGTTTATTTTAAAAATATACATCGGTAACGGTCGATGTAACGTTCAAACCCAAGTGTAGTTTTATCAGATAAAACTAAAATTCAACGGTGTTCGCCCTCTCCCTACAATTTGTAAAGGTAGTATCTTTATAACGTATAAATTATTTCATTTTTTAATGAAAAGGAAAAGGTTTATTAAACTAAAAGCGTTATGTAGGTCGGTTAAAGGATGGGTGTGGTCTGTGAATTATTTTGTATGTGTTACAGTTCGTATCATTATTTCAAAAGGCGTTATCATAATATAAAATTGAATCTTCTGTTAGAAAAAAATTGATAAGGCTTGTTATACACAATAGAAGGATATGTCATTAAACGTGAACCTGATATTTAGTCACTTCCATAAACAACATATACATTTAATAATTGTTTCTATGTGTATACTTGATTATGTATTTCACTGGAGAAAAAGAGTAACTACCGTGTTTTACTGAGTTAAATTGTAAATAAGTTAATAAAAAACAATCAAATGTATGTATCGTAGATATTTTATAGACTAGAATTCACTAATGACACCACATTTAGTTGAACTTCACCCTATCACGTATTTAAGTGACGACCACGCACACAAAAGCTTTTCTCTCGCAACTAAACTCTCCTGGATAAATAGCAAGCTCTCTGAAGAGTCGAACCACCATCCAAGATTTGGAATACGAGGAGACTGACTGCATAGACTAAATGGTACCTTTTTTATGTGATAGTTGGCAAACGAGCAGGAGGCTCACCTGATGGAATGTGACTACCACCGCCCATGGACATCTGGGGGCATGCAGGTGCGTTGCCGGCCTTTATGGAATGAATATGCTCTTTTCTGGAAGGTCTCGAAGTCGTAGCGGTTCGGAAAAACCGCCGGCGAAAGCTGGTTCCACAGTGGTTGTGCGAGGCACCTTTACGTGGCTCTTACATTCCTACCGTTTTAAAACGTAATCAATTTATCTAATGAATTTATAATAAGTATATAAAGTATGCCCAGCCAATTATATACAAGCTAGTAACATATACCTAAAAAACGATCATATTACGCCTTAACGATAATCCTTGTTTAATTCGAACCTAGTACCCGCTAATGCGATCACAGTCTTACTTAATCTTCATTATAACCTTTGAACGCCTTCGAAATGGCTTCGTTATGGACCAAGAAAGATTTAGAAGATTTTTTTAGGTTCAATCTATTTGTATATTTGTCCTTCTATATAAATATTTTATGTAAACCCTTTTTCTAGCCGTGTGAAGTCGGACTATAAATATTTAAGTAAACAGTATCTTTCCAGGTAATACCTACAGCCAAGTTAATCTAGTCCATTGCTTTGTATCTCACTGCCACGATTCTTAGCTAGCTAGGTATGTTCTTAGTGTTAAAATATCTGAAGTACTAAATTTTCAAGCTCTTCATTATTAAGAGGCTGATAGTTTTTTTTTTAGCCCAAAACTTTTGATAATTAGATGAAAAATGTTTTTCTGAAATTTCATGAAAAATGTATTAGAAATTATAGTGATTTTCAATTTGATTATAGATTAGAGTTCATATTTTGGTACTACTTAGTTGATATTAGTTTATAATAATGAGTTGCAATACTAAACATGCAAACGGTTCCGGAACATAAATAAAGCTTAATGACTTAATTACATTTCACGCTTGACTCCAATAACTCATAAAAACTCATATATTCGTATCATTGATATTATGTCAAAATTATCGTAAAATACTTTTATGTTTCATATATTTTTATTACGTGTACAACAATGTAGGGAGACTAAAGACTAAAGACTTAATGCCGACGACATTTCACCTTTAGCTGACAAAAAGACGGACATGAAACTACAATTTGATGAATACGATGTCTTCATTTGTTCCACAACTCTTCTCCTTCACTAAACTATATTCTCGTAATGTACCTAATCCTTTGTTTTGCACCGATAAAAAATACGCAACAAAGAATTTAATATCTTAAAATATACATATTGTTCTTCTCACGACTTATGTTTAATGTTTCGACTTTGTTTTTATAAAATACATATGTATTGAAGAAATTCATAAACCAACTATTACGTAACTCACTACGAACATAGAATCCTTACTTCTCAGTTCATTCTTTTTCGAGGTTTCTCTTGCCAACAAAAATATGGAGCAATTATTGCAAAAACTCACCCTTCCGTTTGTAATCCTTTCTAAATACGCGTTCCATTGCTGTCTCTGAATTAGCTTATAGAAAAATTCCATTACTTGTCGAGTAATGGTCAGGATGAAAAGTGGAAAAAATTGCAAATAGTAATATAGTGTTGGGGCTGACGGGCGCCGCACGTGGCTGAAGCGACGATCGATAGTACCGTTTACGACAACTGTTGCGCTATAGAGGCTCTCTCTTTCGCTCAAACACGAATATGTATTTGTGAAAGAGATGGGAAAAAGGATTTCGCCACGAGCGCATGGCACGAATTCCACACGCCCGATGTTTTGTCTCTCTTATTGTCATGAGACCGACCTTACGTTTGAACGGGAGGTTAGATGCGGCACCGCGCTCCTAAACGTCACAAAAGAGGTCGCCGATGAATAACAATGCGGACTGCGGAGTGATGAGCTTGTCGATAAGGCTCGTACCTTATCGACAAGCTACGAGCCTTACAACCTCGCCCTAAGCCTCGCACTCACTTCGACTCTAATCATCACGAACATTACACTACTATACACTACAATGTTCCAATTACAACTTACACTAAAACATTGACCTCGCCTACAAAACTTACGAGTATCAGAAAACGTGTAAATGTACTTGAGTTTATTATCTTACAATTATTATTTAATATCTAACAATAAATACTTTAAGGGTGTTAAAATAAAAAGAAAAGCAAGATTTTACTAGTTCAAAAGTCACATACAAAAATTCTTAGGTATAATGATTTTTTTAATAGATTCAAGTAATTGTATTATACAATATTTGGCTATAAATTAGCTTGTGATTCCGCCAGTAAATATGCGTTAACGAAACGACACAATATGATAATATGATCAATATGATCATCACACAATACAAAGAAGAATTTCATACCCCTAAAACTGAAGGTCGGGTTAGCTTGCGTCCACGATTCAATGTGCAGAGGTAACTTTAAACAATCACCAATGCAATCCGCCGTCGCCGTCGACTTGACCTGAACACAATAAACAAAGAAGACATTACTGATCATCGATCATTTGGGATTTGCACATTTTATATAATGGCACACTAACCTTCCTCATGAATTCTTTCCTGATGGATGATGCTCCGATATATACATATAAATTGTTTACCTAAAGAATGCTACTGGTATTAACATCTTAAAATAAACATTTCCCTTGGTAAGCTCTTGCGACAAATAATTGTTGAGTTCTATTCTACTCTACCATGGACAGTAGCTTTATATCTCAATACAATGTATAATTTACGAAAGGAATGAATTCCTTCGACGGACTCGAATGTCACGATGATATTCAAGTCCCTTCCCCTGCAGACAATCAAGATAACGGTTCCTATTTGATTACAGAACTCTAAAGAAGATAGCAGTAACAATGACCGTAAAGGGAATAGTAAAAGACCTCGTAAGAGCTAAAAGATCGATAAGGATCAACGCTCGTCTTAAGCCAAGTGCTATCTCATACTTGCAAAATTTATTTTCAACCTTACATACTTGTAATAGAGTACTTTACACGGTGGCGAAAATGTTGCTACTATTAATACGAACATTAAGCCATCGTAGATTGAATGAGCTAATGGCGGATCGTGTCGTCATCAATTATGTAATAAGGTTTTTATTCGATTAGAAATTGATATCGATTTTCTAAGCACATGTGATTAATCGAGCTCGATGGGTTTATTAGTCGACGTTGCTCAAATTAAAGTTCTTTTACTCTTCGAAATTATTAACTACATTGATGTTATCATTAATTAATATATTATTATAATTATTCATACAATAAGTTCTGATTTATTTGGTTATGTAAAAAGCAATCTCTATAGTGAAAATATAAAAAAGGTGAGGAGGACTTTTTTTTTTTTTTACGAGGCTTCATAATTGTATAATATTTAGCTTAAGTTTATTCGTTCACAGCGACAAAACATTGTGTACACATAATAGATCTGATGCGCTGTACAGAAAATGCACAGTGTTTTCTGATAACGTTAACACCTTAATACAGATATCATTATTGAAAAGCCTTTAAAATCTAAAGTTTAAGTTTTAGTATGGGCCATAAGAACGAACCTTGAATGAGCTAATAATTTTAACAAAATGATACAGTTTCAAATCCGGACAAGCGTAACGTAAGCTGGTGCTTACTCACTTCGCATAATCCTATTTAGCCAAGACATAAAAATATGAGTAGCATGAGTATATTCATTAATATAAACGTATTTCTGACGTCTATATTGATTTAAGGAAGTAAAAGAAAAAACAATGCTTCATGCAGGCCAGTTGAGATAGAAATTATGAAATAGTCCAACCTGTCAATGATCAATCCTCCAACTTATTGCAACGCACTTTTCCAATTCCGATGAAATTCCAACACATTTCCAAGTCCAAGCTAACGCCACAGATTTGGTTCATATAACGAAACGTCGTCGAGAAACTTAAATGAGTTGGA